>NW_024057753.1:0-91884 GCF_016432855.1 Salvelinus namaycush | reverse complement strand
GCAGGACTGACCATCCATGAGATCAACATGATAGTTTTAACCATGTTTTGAACCTTTAAATTGTTTACAAACAATGGAGTAAAACAAGCTTATAGTTGGGGTTCTGATGGGGAACGACAGTTGACCAGGTCACAAGGCAGTTATAAGTTATATTCTTCAATGTTCTGATGGGGAACGACAGTTGACCTGGTCACAAGGCAGTTATAAGTTATATTCTTCAATGTTCTGATGGGAAACGACAGTTGACCTGGTCAAAGGCAGTTATAAGTTATATTCTTCAATGTTCTGATGGGGAATGACAGTTGACCTGGTCACAAGGCAGTTATAAGAAATATTCTTCAATGTTCTGATGGGGAACGACAGTTGACCTGGTCACAAGGCAGTTATAAGTAATATTCTACAAGAACCAAGAGCTATAAATCACACATTTAAAAGTAAAAAAACTGGATGTACCAATCCTGGATGGCCCCTTTAAGTTAGGTTTTGGTTTGGGTAAGCTGATCCTAGATCTGTGCCTAAGGACCACTAACATTGCTGAACTGTACAGTAATTTACTGTTTTCTGATCCTAGATCTGTGCCTAAGGACCTCTACAATGGAAGAACTGTACAGTACTATATTCCTAAACCAATACAACTATTGAAACAACTTTAACCCAACACCTAGCAACTTTATCAAGCGGTTCAGATCTCTTGGCGTAACGGCTAATTTGTTAGGCTAACAGTTGCTGGACCCAGGTTTAAGGGCAACACCCCCCCCCCTCCCCCCGCCCCTGAATTGCTACACTATATATTGTTGGCCAGTGATAAACGAACCAATGGTTTTAAGATGGAGCTATGAGTCACAATCCCTGTTGGAGAATCTGGATTTCCTGTTTATTCCCTCCTGATTCTGGAAATCTTCACACTGGTATTTCTAAAACACCTGTTGATAAATGCTGTTTTTGGACCGAAGCACTGCAAGTGATCGCAACAAATCTTATGCTATCTCATGATATGCATAGAGGTGTCCATGGTAACACATGATAATAACTATCATGAAAAAACCTTTTAACCATTTATAAACTATTTACAACTATATTTGTAAACATTTATAAGAATGTGTAAATATTACCAGCCTTCCATTCCGTAAAAATGTACAACATTTTTTATAATTTATAAACATGTATATTCATTTATAAAGGCTTATTCTTAAAAGTTATTAAGAACTTCTTATGTCTGCAGTCCCGTTAACGGGATCGATATGACAACAGCCAGTCGAAGTGCAGGGCACCAAATTCAAAAAACAGAAATCTCATAATTAAAATTCCTCAGACATTCATGTGTCTTATATCATTTTAAAGGTAATCGTGTTGTTAATCCCACCAAAGTGTCCGATTTCAAATAGGCTTTTCAGCGAAAGCACTACAAACGATTATGTTAGTCACCACAAAACCACAATACCACAGCCACTTTTTTCCAGCTAAAGATAGCTTCACAAAAACCAGAATAGAGATACAATTAATCACTAACCTTCGATTATTTTTCATCAGATGCACTCATAGACTTCATGTTACACAATACATGCATGTTTTGTTTGATTAAATTCATATTAATATAAAAAAATCAGAGTTTACATTGAGGCGTTAGATTCACTAGTTGCAAAACATCAAGTGACTTTGCATAGCCAAATCGTTTCAACAGAAATACTCAACATAAATATAAATGATAATACAAGTAATCACATAAATTATAGATATACTCTCCTTAATGCAACCGCTGTGTCAGATTTCAAAAAAACTTTACGGAAATATAGACCATGCAATAATCTGAGACGGAGCTCAGATAATTAGCCAAATTAGCCACCATGTTGGAATCAACAGAAACCAGAAAATACATGATAAATGTTTTCTTACCTTTGATGAATTCATCGAATGCAGTCCTAGGAATCCCAGGTCCACAATAAATGCTTGATTTGTTCGTTCATGTCCGTTATTTATGTCAAATTAGCTACTTTCGAATTGTTTACCAAAAACCCTAACCAAAGTCTCAAAGCGCGACCACTATAACGTGACGGAATGTCCAAACGTTCCGTTACAGTCAGTAGAAACATGTCAAACGATGTACTGAATCAATCTTTAGAATGTTGTTAACATACATCTTGAATAACGTTCCAACCGGAGAATTAAATCGACTTCAATTGAGAGATGGAACCTCTCACGTGAACGCGTGTATGGTCACCTCATGGCACCTCATACTAAATTCTGTCTCCTTCGACCCCCCTTCACATTTGAGTCATCAGACTTAGTTCTATTGACTGTTGACATCTAGTGGAAGCCGTAGAGTGAAAACCCATCAATATCTCTCTGTATTTTCAATAAGAGCTTGGGTTGAAAATATGGCACCCCCCAGAAAAAATCCAAACAGGAAGTGGAACTTCTCAGGTTTTTGCCTGCCATATGAGTTCTGTTAATCTCACAGACTTAATTCAAACAGTTTTAGAAACGTGTTTTCTATCCAATACTAATAATAATATGCATATATTAGCAACTGAGACTGAGGAGCTGGCCGTTTACAATGGGCACCTTTCATCCAAGCTACTCAATACTGCCCCTTCAGCCATAAGAAGTTAATAAAGTGTTAAAGATCAATACACATTTACAGTATAACAGTCCATTTGGTCACAACTAACACATATCTTCACATAAGGTTCACATTAGGTTTTTCCAAATCCCTCTGGATTTATTTGTGTAGAAAAGTCACCCTATCTTGTACTCTTGGTAATAAATATTACTATACATCTATCACATTCATGTAAAGGAAGACAGCTTCTGTTTATCATGTTTATGGTTTCATCGAAGTGGTGTAAAATAGTACCTTTCTTTTGTGGTTGTGAAAATTTCAAAAAGAGGATTTTCTTTTTCTATTGGATGACATAAATATCATATAGATTCCTATTGGATGACATAAAGATCATATAACTGTGATTGGATGACATAAAGATCACATAACTTCTGATTGGATGACATAAATATCATATAGATTCCTATTGGATGACATAAATATCATATGGATTCCTATTGGATGACATGAAGATCACATAACTTCTGATTGGATAACCTAATGCTTGATAAGACAGTGGTTAACATCAAGTTTGATATGAAGTGTCTAATCAGGGATGTAACTGAAGGATTTTGGGCACTGGGCAACCTGGCTAGTGGACTAACATTTTTTAACTATCCGTCTCGGCTAGTTGGACACATTTTCTACTAACCTGGCCTGAACAGTAACTATCCTCGGCTGAGTGTTTCTGGTGTGTCACTATCTGGCCAAGATGTTAAATCAGAACCCTGCCCATTTCTACAATGTATCTTAACCACACTGCTAAACGCAAAGCTTTGTTTTTCATAAATGTTTAGGATATCGACCATTTTGACTTTACAGTTTGGCCGTCTAGTGGGAACCATTTTGTCATGGAGGGGGAGTAAAGAGGGTGCATTATGGGGGTATGGTGACGTCATATCTGCGACTCTCCCGTGTTCTCTCTGCGCTCCTTGACCCCTAGGACAGAACAAAGGTCAAAGGACAGAGGTTAACTTAATGAAAGTGGTTTGTGTGTGATTGTACGTGTGTGTGGTGTGTGTGTGTGTGGTGTGTGTGTGTGTTTGTGTGTGTGGTTGTGTGTGTGTGTGTGTGTGTGTGTGTGTTGTACCTGAGATTGGCTGGAGGAAGGGTTGGTAATGCTGACCTCTGAGTATCTCTTCTTCTGTGTGCAGATACAGGACAGGAGCTTGCAATACTCCTCTCTAACCTGATGAGGCAGCAGAGCACAGTGTTACACACACACACACACACACACACACACACACACCTACACACACACACACACACACACACACACACACACACACACACACACACACACACACACACACACACACACACACACACCACACACACACACACACACACACACACACACACACACACACACTACCGTTTTGTTTCAGTAGGCAGTGCATGATGAACAGCAGTGCTCCCTGTAGAGAGTTGGAGGATAGTGAAGAGATATGTCATGACCACTGTCCCCTCCTCTTGGAACTGGAACACTCCAAATATCCACATAGTACCCAACACACACAGCTGGGCCACTGCTGTCCACTGTGAACACCCTGGAGAGAGAGAGGGAACAGGAGGGGGAGGAGGGGGAGGAAGGAGGAGGAGGGGGGGGGAAGAGGAGAAGGGGAGAGAGTTGAGAAGGAAGGAGCAAAGAGGGGAAGGGAGAAGGAGGAGGATGGGGAGGAGGAGGAAGGAGGGATGATGGGAAGGAGAGGGAGGGTGAGAGTGGGGAGGGAGGGAGGGAGTGAGGAGGAAGGAGGGAGGGAGGACAAGGGGAATAACGGGGGGAGGAGGGAGGGAGGGAGGGAGGGAGGGAGGGAGGGAGGGGGAAGAGGAGAAGGGGAGAGAGTTGAGAAGAAGGAGCAAAGAGGGGAAGGGAGAAGGAGGAGGGATGGGGAAGGGAGGAAGGAGGGAGGAACGGGAAGGAGGAGGGAGGGTGAGAGTGGGGAGGGAGGAGGAGAGGAGAAGGAGGGAGGGAGGAGGAAGGAGGGAGGGAGGACAAGGGAATAACGGAGGAGGAGAGGATGGGGGGAGGAGGAGGACAAGAGGAGAGAGGGAGGAGGGAGGAGGGGGGAGGAGGAAGGAGGATGAAGGATAGAGGGGAAGGATAAAGAGGCGGAGGAAGGATGAAGGAGGGAAGGGGTGGGGGGGAGAGGAGGACAGGGGAGGGGAGGGGGAGGACAAGGGGAGAGAGGGAGGAGGAGGGGGAAGGAAGGAGGAGTGGGGGACGGAGGAGGGGAGGAGAGGGCGACAGGGAGTTGAGAAGGAAGGAGGGAATTGGGGAAGGAAGGAAGGAAGGAAGAGGAGGGAGGGGGAGGAGGAGAAGGGGAAAGAGTTGAGAAGGAAGGAGGGCAGAGGGGAAGGGAGGAGTGAGGCGGAGGAGGAAGAGGTGGGGAGGAGGAGGGGGAGGAAGAGAGTTTTGGTTTAAAAAACTCTACTAAACACCGGTCCTGGCAACCATTGTTATGCACCCCTCCTCCCCATCGTTATTCACACCTTCTCCCCATCATTAATAACACCTGCTCCCCATAGTTACGCACACCTGCTCCCCATCATTAATAACCCCTGCTCCCCATCGTTTTGAAAACCTGCTCCCCAACTTTATGCAAACCTACACCCATCGTTATGAAAACCTGCTCCCCATCGTTACGCACACCGTCTCCCCATCGTTATGCACACCTTCTCCCCATCGCTATGCACACTTGGACTTCATCATTACCTTGATTTCTTCCCCTTTATTTAGCCCTCAGTAGCCTGCCTTCAGGCAGTATTGGTTTCGTTTACGTTCAGTACGCTGCTCCTGTTGTGTTTATCTGCTTGTTCCATTATTAACTCTCATCTGGCACCTGCTTCCTGACTCCTAGTGTATGGTTACACTCTCTCTCTCTCTATATCCTCGGTGCTCTCATTCTTTCTCTCCTCTCTTCTGCCACTCTTCTCTCTCTCTCCTCTCTCTCTTCTCGTCTCTCTCATCATCTCGTCTCCTCCCTTCTCTCTCTCTCTTTCCTCTCCTCTCTCTCTCATTGTCCTCTCTCTCTCCTATCTTCTCTCTCTCGCTCTCCCCCCCTTCGTCTTTCTCCTCCTCTTTCTTCCTCCTCTCTCTCTCGTCTCCCTCCCTCCCTCATCTGTCCTCTCAGTTTCCACACTCTCTCTCTCATGGCGCTCTCCCTCATCTCTCTTCTCCTCTTTACTTGATTTTGCGTAGGTTGGAGAGGTCAGGGTTGAGACTAGAACTTCTGGGCCAGCCTCCAAGTGATGATGGAAGAGAAACGGTTGAGAATGAATGATGGTGCAGCACTGGGCGCTGAAGAACTCCAGAATGATTGATTGATTGACTGATTGGTTGACACACTGACTGATTGCCTGACTTATTGATTGACTGACTGATTATTACCTGTGGCCTGACACTGCATGGTGACCGTGTGACCCTCTACAGCTGTCACCTCTGGCATGGATACCGTCGCCTTGGGCGCCTTGGGTGCTTTGGCAGCGCCCTGGCCGCCCTCAACGATGACCTCCACCTTGACCTCGGCGACCCCCTCAGTGTTCTGGGCCTGACACACGTACACTCCAGCGTCCTCAGAGCTCACTGCTGCCACCTGAAGACAGGGGACATGGAGGGAGACAGTTGTGTCTGTCTGTGTTTCTGTGTATGTCTGTGTTTGTGTGTGTATGTCTGTTTGTGTGTGTACAAATTTTACTAAACTTGTGAGTACCAGAAGTCTTCACAAGAATTCGGAGAAGTAAGGATTTTTAGCCAGTCATCACTTGAAAAAATATTATTTTAGGCTCAGGAGTTAGAGTTAGGGTTAGGGTTAGAATTTGGGTTAGACTTTGCGTTAGGGGTTAGGTTTAGGGTTAGGGTTAGAATTTGGGTTAGGGGTTAGGTTTAGGGTTAGGGTTAGGGTTAGAATTTGGGTTAGGGGTTAGGTTTAGGGTTAGGGTTAGAATTTGGGTTAGGGGTTAGGTTTAGGGTTAGGGTTATAATTTGGGTTAGGGGTTAGGTTTAGGGTTAGGGTTAGAATTTGGGTTAGGGGTTAGGTTTAGGGTTAGGGTTAGAATTTGGGTTAGGGGTTAGGTTTAGGGTTAGGGTTAGGGTTAGAATTTGGGTTAGGGGTTAGGTTTAGGGTTAGGGTTAGAATTTGGGTTAGGGGTTAGGTTTAGGGTTAGAATTTGGGTTAGGGGTTAGGTTTAGGGTTAGGGTTAGAATTTGGGTTAGGGGTTAGGTTTAGGGTTAGGGTTAGAATTTGGGTTAGGGGTTAGGTTTAGGGTTAGGGTTAGGTTTAGAATTTGGGTTAGGGGTTAGGTTTAGGGTTAGAATTTGGGTTAGGGGTTTGGTTTAGGGTTAGGGTTAGGGTTAGAATTTGGGTTAGGGGTTAGGTTTAGGGTTAGGGTTAGAATTTGGGTTAGGGGTTAGGTTTAAGGTTAGGGTTAGGGTTAGAATTTGGGTTAGGGGTTAGGGGTTAGGTTTAGGGTTAGGGTTAGAATTTGGGTTAGGGGTTAGGTTTAGGGTTAGGGTTAGGGTTAGAATTTGGGTTAGGGGTTAGGTTTAGGGTTAGAATTTGAGTTAGGGGTTAGGTTTAGGGTTAGGGTTAGGGTTAGGGTTAGAATTTGGGTTAGGGGTTAGATTTAGGGTTAGGGTTAGAATTTGGGTTAGGGGGTAGGTTTAGGGTTAGGGTTAGAATTTGGTTTAGGGGGTAGGTTTAGGGTTAGGGTTAGGGTTAGAATTTGGCTCAGGGGTTAGGGTTAGGATTAGAATTTGGGTTAGGGGTTAGGTTTAGGGTTAGGAAAATACTCATTTTGAATGGTTATCAATTGTTGGTCGCCAAAAAGTCCTCACAAGTACGTGTGTATGAGGGGGGGTGTGTGTGTGTGTCTGTGTGTGTGTGTGTGTGTGTGTGTGTGTGTGTGTGTGTGTGTGTGTGTGTGTGTGTGTGTGTGTGTGTGTGTGTGTGTGTGTGTGTGTGTGTGTGTGTGTGTGTGTGTGTGTGTGTGTGTGTGTACAGCATGTCTGTATGTAGGTGTACGGGCAGATCGCCTGACCTTCAGTGTACTGGTGTCCTCTGTCTTTGTGGTTACCAGCTGTGTTCCGTGGCGTTGCCAGGTAACGGAGGGGCGTGGCCTACCTGTGGCGTGGCATTCCAGAGCTACAGGTTCACCAAGCCGGACTCGCAGGGGCCCTGCCGGGGTCACCCGCACCTTAGGGGAATCTGAGGCGAAAGGACATGCACAACACACACACAACACACGCACACAGCCAAACAACACACACAGAAGAGGAGAGGGTTGTGTGGTTTTCCACTTCTTCAGGTGGTACACAGACAGATACATGAAAAAGTTTACTTTACTGACGTTTCAAGTTCCAACCATATGAAGAATGATCCTCCAACTCCAGCACTACATGTCAACTACTACAACTACGGCCCTGCTGATACCTCTCACTATACACCCTCCCCCATCCTACATGTCAACTACTATAACTACAGCCCTCCTGATACCTCTCACTATACACCCTTCCCCATCCTACCCTGACACTACATGTCACCACTATAACTACAGCCCTGCTGATACCTCTCACTATACACCCTTCCCCATCCTACCCTGACACTACATGTCAACTACTATAACTACAGCCCTCCTGATACCTCTCACTATACACCCTTCCCCATCCTACCCTGACACTACATGTCAACTAATATAACTACGGCCCTCCTGATACCTCTCACTATACACCCTTCTCCATCCTACCCTGACACTACATGTCAACTACTACAACTATGACCCTGCTGATACCTCTCACTATACACCCTTCCCCATCCTACCCTGACACTACATGTCAACTACTATAACTACAGCCCTCCTGATACCTCTCACTATACACCCTTCCCCATCCTACCCTGACACTACATGTCAACTACTATAACTACAGCCCTGCTGATACCTCTCACTATACACCCTTCCCCATCCTACCCTGACACTACATGTCAACTACTATAACTACAGCCCTCCTGATACCTCTCACTATACACCCTTCCCCATCCTACCCTGACACTACATGTCAACTACTATAACTACAGCACTCCTGATACCTCTCACTATACACCCTTCCCCATCCTACCCTGACACTACATGTCAACTACTATAACTACAGCCCTCCTGATACCTCTCACTATACACCCTTCCCCATCCTACCCTGACACTACATGTCAACTACTATAACTACAGCCCTGCTGATACCTCTCACTATACACCCTTCCCCATCCTACCCTGACACTACATGTCAACTACTATAACTACAGCCCTCCTGATACCTCTCACTATACACCCTTCCCCATCCTACCCTGACACTACATGTCAACTACTATAACTACAGCCCTCCTGATACCTCTCACTATACACCCTTCCCCATCCTACCCTGACACTACATGTCAACTACTATAACTACAGCCCTGCTGATACCTCTCACTATACACCCTTCCCCATCCTACCCTGACACTACATGTCAACTACTATAACTACAGCCCTCCTGATACCTCTCACTATACACCCTTCCCCATCCTACCCTGACACTACATGTCAACTACTATAACTACGGCCCTCCTGATACCTCTCACTATACACCCTTCCCCATCCTACCCTGACACTACATGTCAACTACTATAACTACAGCCCTCCTGATACCTCTCACTATACACCCTTCCCCATCCTACCCTGACACTACATGTCAACTACTATAACTACAGCCCTGCTGATACCTCTCACTATACACCCTTCCCCATCCTACCCTGACTCTACATGTCAACTAATATAACTACAGCCCTGCTGATACCTCTCACTATACACCCTTCTCCATCCTACCCTGACACTACATGTCAACTACTATAACTACGGCCCTCCTGATACCTCTCACTATACACCCTTCCCCATCCTACCCTGACACTACATGTCAACTACTACAACTACAGCCCTGCTGATACCTCTCACTATACACCCTTCACCATCCTACATGTCAACTACTATAACTACAGCCCTCCTGATACCTCTCACTATACACCCTTCACCATCCTACATGTCAACTACTATAACTACAGGCCTCCTGATACCTCTCACTATACACCCTTCCCCATCCTACCCTGACACTACATGTCAACTAATATAACTACAGCCCTCCTGATACCTCTCACTATACACCCTTCCCCATCCTACCCTGACACTACATGTCAACTACTATAACTACAGCCCTCCTGATACCTCTCACTATACACCCTTCTCCATCCTACCCTGACACTACATGTCAACTACTATAACTACAGGCCTCCTGATACCTCTCACTATACACCCTTCCCCATCCTACCCTGACACTACATGTCAACTACTATAACTACAGGCCTCCTGATACCTCTCACTATACACCCTTCCCCATCCTACCCTGACACTACATGTCAACTACTATAACTACAGCCCTGCTGATACCTCTCACTATACACCCTTCCCCATCCTACCCTGACACTACATGTCACCACTATAACTACAGCCCTCCTGATACCTCTCACTATACACCCTCCCCCATCCTACATGTCAACTACTATAACTACAGCCCTCCTGATACCTCTCACTATACACCCTTCCCCATCCTACCCTGACACTACATGTCAACTACTATAACTAAGGCCCTCCTGATACCTCTCACTATACACCCTTCCCCATCCTACCCTGACACTACATGTCAACTACTACAACTACGGCCCTCCTGATACCTCTCACTATACACTTTTCTCCATCCTACCCTTGCCTATGATCCTATGATCCTCCCCATCACCACCCATCCATCCTCACTCCTGGAGCTCTATCTCTGGGGCTCTTCTCCCCTCAGCCCTGCCCCTCCCTGGAGGTCTATCTCTGGGGCTCTTCTCCCCTCAGCCCTGCCCCTCCCTAGAGGTCTATCTCTGGGCCTCTTCTCCCCTCAGCCCTGCCCCTCCCTGGAGCTCTATCTCTGGGGCTCTTCTCCCCTCAGCCCTGCCCCTCCCTGGAGCTCTATCTCTGGGGCTCTTCTCCCCTCAGCCCTGCCCCTCCCTGGAGCTCTATCTCTGGGGTTCTTCTCCCCTCAGCCCTGCCCCTCCCTGGAGCTCTATCTCTGGGGCTCTTCTCCCCTCAGCCCTGCCCCTCCCTGGAGCTCTATCTCTGGGACTCTTCTCCCCTCAGCCCTGCCCCTCCCTGGAGCTCTATCTCTGGGCCTCTTCTCCCCTCAGCCCTGCCCCTCCCTGGAGCTCTATCTCTGGGACTCTTCTCCCCTCAGCCCTGCCCCTCCCTAGAGGTCTATCTCTGGGCCTCTTCTCCCCTCAGCCCTGCCCCTCCCTGGAGCTCTATCTCTGGGGCTCTTCTCCCCTCAGCCCTGCCCCTCCCTGGAGCTCTATCTCTGGGGCTCTTCTCCCCTCAGCCCTGCCCCTCCCTGGAGCTCTATCTCTGGGGCTCTTCTCCCCATAGCCCTGCCCCTCCCTGGAGCTCTATCTCTGGGGCTCTTCTCCCCTCAGCCCTGCCCCTCCCTGGAGCTCTATCTCTGGGGCTCTTCTCCCCTCAGCCCTGCCCCTCCCTGGAGCTCTGTCTCTGGGGTTCTTCTCCCCTTAGCCCTGCCCCTCCCTGGAGCTCTGTCTCTGGGCCTCTTCTCCCCATAGCCCTGCCCCTCCCTGGAGCTCTATCTCTGGGGCTCTTCTCCCCTCAGCCCTGCCCCTCCCTGGAGCTCTATCTCTGGGGCTCTTCTCCCCTCAGCCCTGCCCCTCCCTGGAGCTATATCTCTAGGTTAGGGATGGTCACTCACGTTTGATGGTCAGTAAGGCCATCATGGTGCTTCGGCCCGCAGAGTTAGTTGCCACGCAACGGTACTGCCCCTGGTTACCGTTCCTGGTGTTAGCGACGGTGAGCACGGAACCATCCGGGCCAATCTTCACGTTATCTAAGGACAGAGCAGATAGGACCGGTTAGAACGAGTTAGAACGAGTTCAATCATCACATTTTTATAAACTGTCCATTTAACATTGTGTCACAGCTATTGTGTAGTTGAGTACCATTCAAGGGCTGTGTGTGTGTGTGTGCGTGCCTGTGTGTGTCTGTCTGCCTGTGTGCATATGTGTGGTCAGAGCCCCACCTGCCAGTGGATGGTTGTTGGTTCTCTTCCACTCCAAACGGACGGGCTGTGACCCACTGACCACCCGGCAGCGGAAACTGACCGACTCCCCCTGCCGGACCCCTGCTGACCTGGGCTCAACTGACACTACTGGGGCCTGGGCACATACTGAATAGGAGGGAGAGATAAGTAAGTAACACACACACACCCTGCCATACACTCTATAGGTGTCCCCCAGGGCTCAGTTCTAGGCCCTCTCCTCTTCTCTCTATACACCAAGTCACATGGCTCTGTCATGTCCTCTCATGGTCTCTCCTATCATTGCTTTTCTTTTCTTCCCGGGGGAAGGCCTGCCCACTCCAAGACCTCTCCATCACGGTTGACAACTCCAAGGTGTCCCCCGCCCAGTGTGTAAAGAATTTTGGCGTGACCCTGGACAACACCCTGTCGTTCTCTGCAAACATCAAAGCAATGACTTTCTCCTGCAGGTTCATGCTCTACAACATCCGCAGAGTATGACCTGTCCTCACACAGGAAGTGGCACAGATCCTACTCCAGAGACTTGTCCTCTCCCGTCTGGAACACTGCAACTCATTGTTAGCTGGAATCCCTGCTTGTGCCATCAAACCCCTGAAACCTATCCAGAATGCTGCAGCCCGCCTGGTTCAACCTTCCCAAGTTCTCACACATCACCCCGCTGCTCTGCCTTCTAGCCTAAACTCGCATCCAAAACAAGACCATGGTACTTGCCTACGGAGCAGCAAGAGGAACTGTCCCTCCCTACATTAAGGCTCTGCTCAAACCCAAGCACTCCGTTCAGCCACCTCTGGTCTCCCACTCAGCCCAGTCCAAGCTCTTCTCTGTCCTGGTACCCCAATGGTGGAACCAGCTTCACCCCTGAAGCTAGGACAGCAGAGTCCCTGCCCATCTTCCGAAAACATCTGAAACTCTATCTCTTCGAACAGTATCTTATATAATCACACAGCACTGAGGGGCCCCCCCCCCCCTCAAAATAAAATTATTTCTGTAAACTAACACTCACAACTCCCCCCCCCCACTAGCTCTGACTCTGCTGATGGGTTCTTCATTGAGGAAAATGTAATGACTATGACTGTGATATCCTACCTTTCTATTTTTATTTTTATTTCACCTTTATTTAACCAGGCTGCTGGTCGAAGAACATGCACTTAGTTTTACTAGCATTCAAAAGCAGTTGGAGGCCACGGGAAAAAGTGTTGTATTTTTTTAATTTACCAAGTCAGTTGAGAACAAATTCTTATTTTCAATGACAGCCTAGGAACAGTGGGTTAACTGCCTTGTTCAGGGGCAGAACAACAGATTTGTACCTTGTCAGCTCAGGGATTTGATTTTGCAACTTTTCAGTTACTAGTCCAAAGCTCTAACCACTAGGCTACGCTGCCGCCCCAATGGCATTGATGCTCGTTTGGAGGATTGTTAGCACAGTGTCCAAAGAAGAGCCAGATGTATACAGAATGGTGTCGTCTGCTTAGAGGTGGAACAGATTATCACCATCAGCAAGGGCGACATCATTGATATATACAGAGAAAAGAGTCGGCCCGAGAATTGAACTCTGTGGCACCCCCATAGAGACTGGCAGAGGTCCGGACAACAGGCCCTCCGATTTGACACACTGAACTCTATCTGAGAAGTAGTTGGTGAACCAGGCGAGGCAGTCATTTGAGAAGCCAAGGCTATTGAGTCTGCTGATAAGAATGAGGTGATTGACAGAGTCGAAAGCTTTGGCCAGGTCGATGAAGATGGCTGCACAGTACTGTCTTTTATTGATGGCTGTTATGAAATCGTTTAGGGCCTTGAGTGTGGCTGAGGTGCACCCATGACCAGCTCGGAAACCAGATTGCATAGTGGAGAAGATACGGTGGGATTCGAAATGGTCGGTGATCTGTTGGCTAACTTGGCTTTCGAAGATTTTAGAAAGGCAGGGCAGGATGGATATAGGTCTATAACAGTTTGGGTCTAGAGTGTCTCCCCCTTTGAAGACGGGGATGACCGCGGCAGCTTTCCAATCTTTGGAAAGATACAGACGATACAAAAGAGAGGTTGAACAGGCTAGTAATAGGGGTTGCAAAAATTTCAGTGGATAATTTTAGAAAGAGAGGATCCAGATTGTCTAGCCCAGCTGATTCTGAACATCAGCTGTCTGGATTTGGGTGAAGGAGAACCAGGGGGCGTGTGCAAGTTGCTGCAGGGGGTGCTGTGATGTTGGCCGGGGTCGGGGTAGCCAGGTGGAAAGCATGGCCAGCCATAGAAAAATGCTTATTGAAATGATCGATTATCGTTAATTTATCGGTGGTGACAGTGTTTCCTATCCTCAGTGCAGTGGGCAGCTGGGAGGAGGTGGTCTTGTTCTCCATGGACTTTACAGTGCCCCAAAACCTTTTGGAATTAGTGCTACAGGAAGCAAATTTCTGTTTGTTAAAGCTAGCCTTTGCTTTCCTAACTGTGTGAGTTCCCTGAAAAGGTGCATATTGCTGGGGCTATTCGATGCTAATGCAGAATACCATGTTTTTGTGCTGGTCAAGGGCAGTCAAGTCTGGGATGAACCAAGGGCTATATCTGTTCTTAGTTCTACATTTTTGGAAGGGGGCATGCTTTTTTAAGATGGTAAGGGAAGTACTTTTGAAGAGCAACCAGGCATCCTCTACTGATGGGATGAGGTCAATATCCTTCCAGGATACCCGGGCCAGGTCGATTAGAAAGGCCTGCTCGCTGAAGTGTTTTAGGGAGCGTATGACAGTGATGAGGGGTGGTCGATGGACCGTGGACCCATTACGCACGCAGGCAATGAGGCAGTGATTGCTGAGATCCTGGTTGAAGACAGCAGAGGTGTATTTAGAGGGAAAGTTGGTCAGGATGATATCTAAGAGGGTGCCCATGGTTACGTATTTAGGGTTGTACCACGTAGGTTCCTTAATCATTTGTGTGAGATTGAGGGCATCTAGCTTAGATTGTAGGATGGCTGGGGTGTTAAGCATGTCCCAGTTTAGGTCACCTAACAGTACGAACTCTGAAGACAGATGGGGGGGCGACCAATTCACATATGGTGTCCAGGGCACAGCTGGGGGCTAAAGGGGGTCTATAACAAGCGGCAACGGTGAGAGACTTGTTTCTGGAAAGGTGGATTTTTAAAAGTAGAAGCTCAAATTGTTTGGGCACAGACCTGGATAGTATGACAGAACTCTGCAGGCTATCTCTGCAGTATATTGCAACTTCACCCCCTTTGGTAGATCTATCTTGTCGGAAGTAGTTATGGATGGAAATTTCTGGATTTTTGATGGCCTTCCTAAGCCAGGATTCAGACACGGCTAGATATCCGGGTTGGCGGAGTGTGCTAAAGCAGTGAATAAAACAGACTTAGGCAGGAGGCTTCCAATGTTAACATGCAGGAAACGAAGCCTTTTACGGTTACAGAAGTCAACAAATGAGAGCGCCTGGGGAATGGGAGTGATGCTGGGGGCTGCAGGGCCTGGATTAACCTCTACATCACCAGAGGAACAGAGGAGGAGTAGGATAAGGATACAGCTAAAGGCTATGAGAACTGGTCGTCTAGTGCGTTCGGAACAGAGAGTAAAAGGAGCAGATTTCTGGGCACGGAAGAATAGATTCAAGGCATAATGTACAGACAAGGGTATGGTAGGATGGGAGTACAGTGGAGGTAAACCTAGGCATTGAGTGACGAGGAGAGAGGTTTTGTCTCTAGAGGCACCATTTAAGCCAGGTCAGGTCACCGCATGTGTGGGGGGTGGAACGAAAGGGCTAGCTAAGGCATACTGAGCAGGGCTGGAGGCTCTACAGTGAAATAAGACAATCACTAACCAAAACAGCAATAGACAAGGTATATTGACATTAGGGAGTGGCATGTGTAGCCGAGTAATCATAGGGTCCAGTGAGCAGCTAGGTGAGCTGGAGACACCGCGACTCAGACAGCTAGCAGGCCGGGGCTAGCAGGCTAGCAGATGGGCCTCAGGGGGACATCGCAACAGAAGAGTCTGTTGAAACCCCCTCGGACGGTTACGTCGGCAGACCAGTCGTGATGGATCGGCAGGGCTCCGTGTCGGCAGCAAAGGGTCCAGGCCAATTGGCAAAAGAGGTATTGAAGCCCAGGAATTGTCTGATGTCTCTCTTCGGCTAGCCGGGACATGGGCCTAGCTCAAGGCTAGCTCCAGGCTAACTGGTGCTTGCTTCTGTACAGAGACGTTAGACAGGAGTAACCCCTCGGATAGCAGCTAGCTAGCTGCGATGATCCAGTGTAAAGGTTCAGAGCTTGCGGTAGGAGTCCGGAGATGTGGTAGAGAAAAACAGTCCGATATGCTCTGGGTTGATATCACGCTGTGCAGACTGGCAGGAATTGACCGGGCTGAGGCTGGCTGATGTCCGGATTAACGGTGATGACCGCTAGCAGTGGCTAACTGACTACTAGCTAGTAGTAACATGTAAAAATGAGGAGAGATAGGTTAGTAAGACACACACACACACACACTGTAGGAGAGATAGGTTAGTAACACACACACACACACACTGTAGGAGAGATAGGTTAGTAACACACACACAGACACACACACACAGAGAAATAGACACTCAGAGAAACACACACTAGTTATTGACATCCTCCGATGCAAGAGAGAACACAGGGTTCCACCCAAAGGGGGGGTTCAATGAGTTGACACACACTCACTCACACACACAAGCACGTACACACACACACTCACACATACACACACACACTCACTCACACTCACACTCTACTCTTGCATATACAGGATTCACATATAGAGAGTAATATAGACCATGTCCACATTGACAGGTATACATCTAAAGGCATGCAGGCACGCACGTACACTCACACACCAAACACACACACACACACACACCAAACACACAAACACACACACACACACCAAACACACACTCACACACACACACACATACACACACACACTCACACATACACACACACACACACACTCACTCACACTCACACGCTACTCTTGCATATACAGGATTCACATATAGAGAGTAATATAGACCATGTCCACATTGACAGGTATACATCTAAAGGCATGCAGGCATGCACGTACACTCACACACACCAAACACACACACACACACACACACCAAACACACACATACACACACCAAACACAAACACTCACACACCAAACACACACACACACATACACACACTCACATACACACACTCACATAAAACACACACACACACAGACACACACACAGGGGCAGACTGTGAACGTTCAGTCTGGTCTGTGGGGAGAACAGCAAACAAATGCCACCCCAGAGCAAACATCCAATCAGAGACAACATGCAGCTCAGGTCTGGATAGGACCATGACTCAGCTAGACTAGACCACGGGACATGATATTAACACTGTTTTATATAGTCACTAGACCACGGGACATGATATTAACACTTTTTTATACTATAGTCACTAGACCACGGGACATGATATTAACACTGTTTTATACTATAGTCACTAGACCACGGGACATGATATTAACACTGTTTTATACTATAGTCACTAGACCATGGGACATGATATTAACACTGTTTTATACTATAGACACTAGACCATGGGACATGATATTAACACTGTTTTATATAGTCACTAGACCACGGGACATGATATTAACACTGTTTTATACTATAGTCACTAGACCACGGGACATGATATTAACACTGTTTTATATAGACACTAGACCACGGGACATGATATTAACACTGTTTTATACTATAGTCACTAGACCACGGGACATGATATTAACAATGTTTTATACTATAGTCACTAGACCACGGGACATGATATTAACACTGTTTTATATAGTCACTAGTCCACGGGACATGATATTAACACTGTTTTATACTATAGTCACTAGACCACGGGACATGATATTAACACTGTTTTATATAGACACTAGTCCACGGGACATGATATTAACACTGTTTTATACTATAGTCACTAGACCACGGGACATGATATTAACAATGTTTTATACTATAGTCACTAGACCACGGGACATGATATTAACACTGTTTTATATAGTCACTAGTCCACGGGACATGATATTAACACTGTTTTATACTATAGACACTAGTCCACGGGACATGATATTAACACTGTTTTATATAGTCACTAGTCCACGGGACATGATATTAACACTGTTTTATACTATAGTCACTAGTCCACGGGACATGATATTAACACTGTTTTATACTATAGTCACTAGACCATGGGACATGATATTAACACTGTTTTATACTATAGTCACTAGTCCATGGGACATGATATTAACACTGTTTTATACTATAGTCACTAGTCCATGGGACATGATATTAACACTGTTTTATAAATTCACATCTACAGTAAAAAAGGAAATGTATCACCGTGCATTTAAAGTTATGAGAAACATTTTATGTTAAAGATTAAGAATTCTAAACCCTCGCAACATTAGTTTATTACTTTATTCATAATCCCCAAACTTTTTTTAGAAAGTAGAAAGTTTAAAGCAGTTTAGAGCTGAGAATATCCACTTAAAAGGGATAGTGCAGCAATTTACCATATTTATATATTTATTTCTTGGCCTTGTCTATAGACCGCTTTCAATATTGGGAAACAAAAAATTGAAAAAAAATATCTCCGTAAATGATTTAATAACATGTTCTGCATTGTAGTGTAGAGAGAAGCAGCAGTAGTAGTTTACCTGTCCAGAGTAGAGAACAGAGGAACAGTGCTGTTGTGGATGAATCCATGTTGCACAGAGCAAAAATATCCCTCTCTCCTGTCCTACAATCTCTCTCTCTGTCTCTGCCTCTCTCCTGTCCTACAATCTCTCTCTCTGTCTCTGCCTCTCTCTCTCTCTAACACTCCCTCTCTCTCTCTCTCTCCCTCTCCTTTTCCGGTCTTCAGTCTCCTGCTGGGTGTTGTCTCGCAGTCTCTCTTTCTCTCCTCCCCCTCTCTCCCTCCTTACTTGTTTGTGTGTTCAGCTTACCCAGATAGGCAGGCAAACAGACAGACAGACAGACAGACAGACAGACAGACAGACAGACAGACAGACAGACAGACAGACAGACAGACAGACAGACAGACAGACCATAAATACCATTCTAAAACCAACCCATGAATATCATCCTAGAACCAGCCCAGAAATATCATTCTAGAACCAGCCCATGATTATCATCCTAGAACCAGCCCAGAAATATAATTCTAGAACCAGCCTAGAAATATAATTCTAGAACCAACTCATGAATATCATCCTAGAACAAGCCTAGAAATATCACTCTAGAACCAGCCCATAAATATCCCTCTAGAACCAGCCCTGCTGTTGGATATAAACTCAGATAGGTCACATTATAATGTACTGGATTGTAGCCTAGAAGTTTTCACTCGTTACTGTATTATGAATTAATAACATATATTTTTAAGTATTCTTCATATGTTAAATGAATTCAATAACGCCACTAAAAGAGTCTGAATTTTGTTTAATTACAAATACAACCTGTAATACAACTGGAACATAACGAACAAGATCATATCAGAGATGTTGTTTCGACTGGGAGGGCTTCTCTCTCACACCTATTTTGGTTTGGTGTCAGTTTGTCCACAAGAGGGCGACGCACTACTAGAGACCTATAGGAAGAGAAGCCTCTGACTGTATTGTGCAGTTCGGGGCCAGGCTCAATGTGGGCGGAGTCAAACGCGTTTAACCCGAACCCTTCCCGTCTCCTTCAAGGTCACCCAAGTTGAGGTTCACGTCGAAGGTAGTACTCTGAAGTCAAAAATGAGAACACAGTCATTTCATAACATATTCAAGGTCACCCAAGTTGAGGTTCACGTCGAAGGTAGTACTCTGAAGTCAAAAATGAGAACACAGTCATTTCATAACACACACACACACACACACACACACACACACACACACACACACACACACACACACACACACACACACACACACACACACACACACACACACACACACACACACACACACACACACACACACACACACATACACACACACAAACAGACACACACACATACAAATGAACTCACATCAGTAGAAACTCCACCCCCCTTTAGGTGGGCTGTATTTTTCCACAATACCAACACGTAGTTTCTCATTCTCTTCTGCAAGCCATTTCTAACAGTTACTCCCCTACCTAGGTTTGGGGAGGCCTCTTTCCTGTTATTGGTTTCAGAGTTCTCACAAGTCAACACTTCAGTTAGCCTTGAGTGTCTCAACCTATAACCCAGCTCATATTGCGAAATAGTAACACAATGGCCTAGTCACACACACATTATTGAATTATGACTCTTAAAACCTCTTTAGGATAGGGGGTGCTGTTGTCACTTTTTCTGGAAATCGTGTAATTTTTAAACGGCTTCCTACTCAATTCTTGCTCGTACAATATGCATATTATTATTATTATTGGATAGAAAACAGTCTCTAGTTTCTATAGCCGTTGAAATTTTGTCTCTGAGTGGAACAGAACTCATTCTACAGCAATTTCCCTGACATGGAGTCAGATTTCACACATTTTGGCCCCTGATCTGGAGTCAGTTTAAAGGTCCCCGTGAATGCTATGAGGATACAGACACTGCTTACGTCTTCCCCTGGATGTCTTTACGTGATGACGCTTTGAATGGTTTCGATTGCGCAATCACAGCCTCTATAAAGCAGATCAACGTGTAGGTAGTAACTCTTTTCCAGCTGCGCCGGACGCGCGGTGGACACCGACCTGCTCTTTTTCCAAGCATTAGTGTAGCCAGTAATATTTCTCCGGTCATGTTTTTACTTGTAATAGGTGTTAAAGACATCATAAGGTAGTTAATTTAAACCGTTTTATAGCAATTTATATCCGTTTAGTGCGATTTTGGGACATTTATTTCTGAGACACTTTGAATCTCTGGGCACGTTTCCAGTTCATGCCGAACGCAGTGGGCATTTCCACATGGCAAGAGGACAGCTTTCGACCAAAAGACGATTAGACCCAAGAAAAGGATTCTTTGCCCAAGATTCTGATGGAAGAACAGCTCAAAGTAAGAACAATTTATTATGATAAATCGTGTTTCTGTCGAAAAATGTTAATCGCTTATGACGCCATTTTGTTAGACGTAGCTTCGCTTGGCGCAAACTGTATTGAAAAGTAAGGATAATTTAAAAAATGTAAATCAGCGATTGTATTAAGAATTAAATTGTCTATCAATCGCTGTCCACCCTATATTTTTTAGTCACGTTTATGAGTATTTATGTATACGACTAGATCACTGTCTAATATGGCGCAGGACATTTTCTGACCAGCTGGGCAACTTTTGTCATTGTCTAACCATGATTTTGGTGGCTAAATATGCACATTTTCGAACAAACTCTATATGTATGTTGTAATATGATGTTACAGGAGTGTCATCTGAAGAATTCTGAGAAGGTTAGTGAAAAAATTAATATGTTTTGGCGATGTTGACGTTATCGCTCTCTTTGGCTAGAATCAATGCTCTGGTAATGTTTGCACATGTGGTATGCTAATATAACGATTTATTGTGTTTTCGCTGTAAGACACTTAGAAAATCTGAAATATTGTCTGTATTCACAGGATCTGTGTCTTTCGATTAGTGTATGCTGTGTATTTTTACGAAATGTTTGATGATTAGTAATTAGGTAATACACGTTGCTCTATGTATTTATTCTAGTCGATTTGTGACGTGGGTGCAATTGTAAACTATGATATCTACCTGAAATATGCACATTTTTCTAACAAAACCTATCCTATACCATAAATATGTTATCAGACTGTCATCTGATGAGTTTTTTTCTTGGTTAGTGGCTATCAATATCTTAGTTTAGCCGAATTGGTGATAGCTAGTGGTGTTGGTGGACAAAGAAAAGATGGTGTCTTTTGCTAAGGTGTTTAGCTAATAGATTTACATATTGTGTCTTCCCTGTAAAACATTTTAAAAATCGGACATGTTGGCTGGATTCACACGATCTGTGTCTTTCATTAGCTGTATTGGACTTGTTAATGTGTGAAAGTTAAATATTTAAAAAAAATATTTTTTTTTGAATTTCGCGCTCTGCCTTTTCAGTGGAATGTGGGAGGAGTGCCGCTAGCGGCACCCCGGGGCTAGACAGGTTAACACATTTCATACAATTATATGGTTTCAGGGTGGAATACTTTAGTCATTATCTTAAACATATACATTCCTTTATCACGAACCTAACCTACATGGATAAAAATATAAACCATGGAAGTAAGTGAGACTGTCAATATGCATAATGTACTTTGTAATATTCATGTTATACCAGTACAGTGGTATATTTTTAGATGACCAACTACCGCACCGATGTTAGCATAGCATTAATTAGCACCCATTTGAACGTGAGCTAGCTAATTGCTCACAATGAGGGAATCTTATTTGGACAAATTTGCCTACTTGAGCAGTAAGCCTAGGTTTACATGTACAGTTATGTAATCGATTTGATTGTTGATTGTCTGTGTTTCTTCAATGTATGCCTTGTTGTGTTTGGCTGATTCTAAATGTGTATCGTTGATGCCGACGGCCATTCCCTTTAGTTACACACAGCGAGTCTACACAGCCTACACATAGTATATACAGTAATGAAATCACCTGGTCCCAACATACATAACAAGTCAAGAAAAGTCATTGTAACTTGTCCACACTGCAAACTGAAGTTAAATAGGAAAATGTCAAAACAAATTTAAGAAGAAAGCAAAGACATTGCTTTGAAACAGTGTCCAAGGGAAGATTTTGGGCATTGATGTGAGAAATGATGTGTTTGCCGTCGAAAAGACATTTTCTGGTCCAGCAACACCCATACATGTTGTAAACATACTTGGGCTAATTCAGTTCCAACTGTGTTTAAAATGGTTTCGCATGCTGGAGTATAAAATCTGTTGAATTGTACTTTTTCTTTACTTTCACATACACTGTGTTCACAGAAACATTGCTTGGATCGTGTCCCCTGGACCTTGGAGGACTTTTGGTGTGGATGATGTTCAGGTCAGATATTCCTTTACATTATTCCACTGAATTGTACCATTTGATTGTCATTCCTTTATTGAAAACGGTAGCATGTTCACACCACAGGGCCAAAGCTTCTCAAACAACTACGGGGTGCTTGTTTTGATGGTAAGATGCTGTTCAGTATATTATATTATTATATATATTATATTATTATATATATATTATATATTATATTAGTCCTATTTTCTGTTATAACATATGAAAAGTTATCATTATTTCTGTGCTTGCAACATGCAAAGCACACTATTGTTATTGCTGATAGTTTTTCTTGTTTATTATTCTTGACACTATTTCCTACAGTTTTTACACTACAAACACAATTCACACATCAAACTCCTGCAGAGCTGGACGCTGATGTGACATGCTGTGACTTCTACATCCTGAAATATATTCCTGGTGGTATTATTATTGATTATTATTATTGTTGTCATAACTACCAAACTAAACAACCTACTCTTTCTTAACTTACAGGATTGTGATGAAGTAGAAGTTAACTTACAGTACGCTCTGTACATTGCAATGGAAGCACAGTGTGATTTCACTGAGGTATGTATGAAATGATGAGATTCTCCTCACTAGTGGATATAATGTTTTTGGGGATACCCATCCGATTGTGTGATTTTCTTTTTCAAAGGAAAACATACATGCAGCAAATTAGGCGATGGTGGTGCCTAGTTCTCCTGCAGAACTTTTTGAACATTATAAACACGCTTCTTTTGCATCCTTAAAATCACTTGTTTGACTGTAGCTAGACTGACTGTAGCCAGGCTGACTGTAGCCAGGCTGACTGTAGCCAGACTGACTGTAGCCAGACTGACTGTAGCCAGGCTGACTGTAGCCAGGCTGACTGTAGCCAGGCTGACTGTAGCCAGGCTGACTGTAGCCAGACTGACTGTAGCCAGACTGACTGTAGCCAGACTGACTGTAGCCAGGCTGACTGTAGCCAGACTGACTCTAGCCAGACTGACTGTAGCGGGGTGCGTAATTAGCGGCAGAGAAGTCAGGCGCAGGAGAGCAGAACTGGGTAATAACCGGAGATTTATTAAGCACATCCACCTGCATCCAGAACAACAAGATAAATGGGCACAAAAATAATCCGTCATGCACTCACGGGGAACGTGCACAAGCACTACAATAAACAATCCCACACAAAGACATGGGGGGAACAGAGGGTTAAATACACAACAAGTAATTGAGGGTATTGAAACCAGGTGTGAGGAAAAACAAGACACAACACATGGAAAATGAAAAGTGGATCGATGATGGCTAGAAGACCGGCGATGCCGACCCCCGAGCGCCGCCCGAATAAGGAGAGGACCCGATTTTGGCAGAAGTCAGAGCACTGACCTTTTTATATTTTCACATTGAATGTATGTAATGTATATCATTCACTCACTGAGGTCTGAAGAATAGAGGTTGAAAGGTGGAAACAGAACACACTTCAGTGTAACGGTCATCGTTGCATGAGGAAGGATCGGACCAAAGCGCAGCATGGTAAGTGTTCATGATATTTATTAACACTGAACACTATAACAAAACAACAAAGTGAGAAACAAAACCGAAACAGTCCTGTCAGGTGCAGAAAACACTAAACAGAAATTAACTACCCACAAAACACAGGTGGGAAAATGCTACCTAAGTATGGTTCCCAAACAGAGACAACGATAGACAGCTGTCCCTGATTGATAACCATACCCGGCCAAAACAAAGAAATACCAAAACATAGAAAAATTAACATAGAATACCCACCCAAATCACAACCTGACCAAACCAAAATAGAGACATAAAAAGCTCTCTAAGGTCGGGGTGTGACACCATGCTAGCCCGTAGCCAAGTCTTTAAAACCTGTTTGGGATAGGGGGCAGCATTGGGAAGTTTGGATGAAATGCGTGCCCTAAGTAAACTGCCTGTTACTCAGGCCCAGAAGCTAGGATATGCATGTAACTGGTAGATGTGGATAGAAAACACTCTGAAGTTTCCATAACTGTTAAAATAATGTCTGTGAGTATAACAGAACTGATATGGCAGGCAAAAACCTGAGGAAAATCCATCCAGGAAGTGGGATTTTCCGATGATTGTAGTTATCAATTGAATTTCTATACAGTATCCGGTGGCTGTAGGCTCAGATTGCACTTCCTATGGCTTCCACTAGATGTCAACAGTCTTTAGAAATTGTGTCGGGCTTGTATTCTGAAAAATGAGTGAACAAGACCACATTCAGTGAGTGGATGCCTGATGGCTCATAGTTGTTTGGTGCGCGCCGTGTGCTGTTTATCTTTTCTATTGAATACGCTATTGTCCGGTTTAAATAATATTGAATATTTATGATAAAAACACCCTAATGATTGATTATAAACATTGTTTGACATGTTTCTACGAACTTTAATGGAACTTTTTTGACTTCTCGTCTGAGTGTTGTGACCGCGCTTTGTGCCAATGGATTACTGAACAAAATGTGCGAAGAAAACTGAGCTTTTTGGACATAAAGAGGGACTTTATTGAACAAAACGAACATTTATTTTGTAACATGGAGTCCTGTGAGTGCATCCATATGAAGATCATCAAAGGTAAGTGATTAATTTTATCGCTATTTCTGACTTTTGTGACTCCTCTCTTTGGCTGGAAAATGTCTGTATGTTTTTTTGTCTAGGCGCTGTCCTCGCATAATCGCATGGTGTGCTTTCGCCGTAAAGCCTTTTTGAAATCTGACACAGCGGTTGGATTAACAAGAAGTTTATCTTTAAACTGACGTATAATACTTCTATGTTTTAGGAATTTTAATAATGAGATTTCTGTTGTTTGAATTTGGTGCGCTGCAATTTCCCAGACAAGTTAACATGAATTCACTGGCACCACAAACAAAATTCTGATCAGCACCTCAATTTGGTCAACCAACCCCCGCATCTCCACTGGAAGCCTTCTGAGGACCTCTGCTGCCTCTCCACTGCTGCTACAGGGGTATTTGTTGCAAAGGAGAGGGATCTGTACTGAAAGAGAATCTATGTTCAGCTCAGGGTACTGATCTAGAGACTCATCCAACTCCCCCGTGAGAAGCGCTCTTTCCAACTTTTGCAGGACGTTTAGACTGTCCTGGTCAAAACGGTCACCAAACAACCTCCACACCATCCAACACTTTAAAAAATTCTGACCTTTCATAATGTTGCCAAACAAAGACTCAACAAACTTACCTGAGACTTCCTGTCTCTGCCAGTCTGTCCCTGCCCATCTGTCCCCAACTCTGCTGTCTTTGTGCCATCTGTTGCCTGCTCTGCCTAATGACATCATTGTGAAACATTACCATTAGCATTTCACTTCTTTCTGATGAACATTTTATCAACTCGTCTTTGAGATATTAGGCTACTAGGGTTCTTACTTAGCGTGTTGGTGTACTGAAAAATATTTTTCCATTTCTCTACCTGGCTGGCTTCACACACACACAGTGTGCAGGTTATTTACAGTAGGAGATGGGCTTCTATCATTTATCATTCCAGATGGGCTTCGATCTAAAAGGTAGCTAGCTAGTCAGCTAGCAAATGTGACATGGATTGCAGTGACAAGGGTTGACAGTTGTATTAGTTCACAATTTACACAACGTATGCTGCAACCTTCTGTAATTTTAATACAGTTTGTTTTATATTGGCTGGCTTCCAACAAGAGCTAGCGAGCACCAATTCCATTTCTGTGTTTGCTATAATCTTTGTTATCGTCAGTTTACTCCAAGATCGGCACACAGGTGCGTCAAAGTCCCCTAGCAACAATTTAGCTTTTGCAATGAGACCATTAAAGATTTTTAGAAGAGTGTAGTTCTGTTCTGTTTATCGCTAACCTTATCACAGGGACTTCGAAGCGCTACAGCTGCATGCTGATCTTGGAATGTATGTTTATTTTACCAGGTATGTTGACTGAGAACACATTCTCATTTACAGCAATGACCTGGGGAATAGTTACAGGGGAGAGGAGGGGGATGAATGAGCCAATTGTAAGCTGGGGATGATTAGGTGACAGCTTGGGAATTTAGCCAGGTCTCCGGGTGTTAACACCCCTACTCTTACAATAAGGGACTCTTACAACATGGGATCTTTAATGGCCTCAGAGAGTCAGGACACCCGTTTAACGTCCCATCCGAAAGACAGCACCCTACACAGGGCAGTGTCCCCAATCACTGCCCTGGGGCATTGGGATATTTTTTAGACGAGGAAAGAGTGCCTCCTACTGGCCCTCCAAAACCACTTCGAGCAGCATCTGGTCTCCCATCCAGGGACTGACCAGGACCAACCCTGCTTAGCTTCAGAAGCAAGCCAGCAGTGGGATGCAGGGTGGTATGCTGCTGAATTAACTGACGATAGCAAAGATTCTATCTTTGACGATGCCACATTAATGGAATATGTACTAGCTAGCTTGCTAGCTAACGCTTGCTTTAGTTTGCGCGCTAGCTCTGCAAATTCAGCTATTGTGTGTGAACCCTGCCAACATAAAACAACATGGCTATGGTGCGATTGACTGGATTAACCTCACGTTAGTTACGTGCATTGAGTGCCTTTCAGACGGTAGACACGAACTCTCTGTTACCTTGCCAGCTAAGGAACACTACATTGCATTGCTAACTTCTCTCATTGACTCAAATTCAAATAGCTGCAAACACTGGTTGATGTTACTGTAGCTAGCTAGCTAACATAGAGAGTGAACTGTAATTTAATGCAGCGAAAATGAAGACTGGTGACAGTTATAAATGTGTCTTCTTGTATTGAGTGGTAGAAGTTTCGCTCCGTTAGGATTCCTGAGAGTGCATTCTGATGAAGATCATCAAAGGTAAGGGAATATTTATAATGTAATTTCGTATTTCTGTTGACTCCAACATGGAGGAGAAATGTTGTTTCTATCTGAGCGCCGTCTCAGATTATTGCATGGTTTGCTTTTTCCGTAAAGTTTTTTTTTAATCTGACACAGCGGTTGCATTAAGAACAAGTGTATCTTTAATTCTATGTAAAACATGTATCTTTCATCAAAGTTTATGATGAGTATTTCTGTTATTTGATGTGGTTCTCTGCAATTTCTCCTGATATTTTGGAGGCATTTCTGAACATGGCGCCAATGTAAACTGAGATTTTTGGATATATATATGCACATTATCGAACAAAACATACATGTATTGTGTAACATGATGTCCTATGAGTGTCATCTGATGAAGATCATCAAAGGTTAGTGATTAATTTTATCTCTTTTCCTGCTTTTTGTGACTCCTATCTTTGGCTGGGAAAATGGCTGTGTGATCTAACATAATCATATGTTGTGTTTTCGCTGTAAAGCATTTTTTAAATCGGACACGATCAGAGATACCTCTACTTAATCACCCTCCTGGATCCGGGATCCTCCCCATCAGAAACGCTGACTAGCATAGCCTAGCCTAGCGCCACAGGGAATATCATATAATATAATTTCATGAAATCACAAGTCCAATACAGCAAATGAAAGATAAACATCTTGTGAATCCAGCCAACATGTCTGATTTTTAAAATGTTTTACAGCGAAAACACAACATACATTTATGTCAGCTCACCACAATAGCGCAACACACAACGCCATTTTGTCACCGCAAAGATAGCTTTCACAAAACCCACAAATAGAGATAAAATTAATCACTAACCTTTGAACAACTTCATCAGATGACAGTCTTATGACATCATGTTATACAATACATTTATGTTTTGTTCGAAAATGTGCATATTTATAGCTATAAATCCTGGTTTTACATTGGTGCCATGATCATAAATGGCACCAAAACAGCCAGAATAAATACAGAGAGCAACGTGAAATACATAAATACTCATCATAAAACATTTAGGAAAAATACATGTTGTACAGCAAATGAAAGATAAACATCTTGTGAATCCAGCCAATATTTCCGATTTTTTAAGTGTTTTACAGCGAAAACACAACATATATTTATGTTAGCTCACCACAATAGCCCAAAACACAACGCCATTTTTTCACCGTAAAGATAGCTTTCACAAAACCCACAAATAGAGATAAAATGAATCACTAACCTTTGAACAACTTCATCAGATGACAGTCTTATGACATCATGTTATACAATACATTTATGTTTTGTTCGAAAATGTGCATATTTATAGCTACAAATCTGGGTTTTACAATGCAGCCATTGTCACAAATAGCACCAAATTGTCTGGAGAAATTTTACACAGCCACGTAATCTAACCAAAAAACTCATCATAAACTTTGCTGAAAAATACATGTTGTACAGCAAATGAAAGATACACTGGTTCTTAATGCAACCGCTGTGTTAGATTTAAAAAAATAACTTTAGTAAAAAGCACAGCATGCAATAATCTGAGACAGCGCTCAGCCATTCTCCGCCATGTTGGAGTCAACATATTCCACAAAAATTTGAAATAACATCATAAATATTCTCTTACCTTTGATGATCTTTCATCAGAATGCAGTGCAAGGAGTCCTAGTTCCACAATAAATCGTTGATTTGTTTTAGAATGTCCATTTCTTCTGTCGAATTAGCAACTTTGGCTAGCATAATGGTGCTCACGTGTCCATGAACGCTTGGCGCATGGAACGAAAAATTCCAAAAGTCATAATAAAATTCAAATAAACTGGTCAAACTCAGTTGAAAATCCATCTTTTTGATGTTTTTCTCATATGTATCCAATAACGTCCCAGACGGAGCATTTCTTCGTGTCTACCTAACGCATTGCAGAAAATGATATGGTGCTCCCAGGTGCGCAGCAAAATACTGCCAATATGGCGGACCTGTCACTCCAAAAGCTGTCATTCGGTCCCACATCAGGCTAGACACCTCATTCAACATTCTACTGCCTGTTGACATCTAGTGGAAGGCGTATGAAGTGCATACATATCCATAAATACAAGGCAATTGAATAGGCGAGACCTGTCACAGAGACCCATTTCAGAATTTTATGTCATATGATTGAGTGTAGTCTGGCCCAGGAATGTGAAGGTGAACGGAATGGCTCTGGAGCAACGAACCGCCCTTGCTGTCTCGGCCTGGCCGGTTCCCCTCTCTCCACTGGGATTCTCTGCCTCTAACCCTATTACAGGGGCTGAGTCACTGGCTTACTGGTGCTCTTCCATGCCATCCCTAGGAGGGGTGCATCACTTGAGTGGGTTGAGTCACTGACGTGATCTTCCTGTCTGGGTTGGCGCCCCCCCTTGGGTTGTGCCGTGGCGGAGATCTTTGTGGGCTATACTCGGCCTTGTCTCAGGATGGTAAGTTGGTGGTTGAAGTATCCCTCTAGTGGTGTGGGGGCTGTGCTTTGGCAAAGTGGGTAGGGTTATATCCTGCCTGTTTGACCCTGTCCAGGGGTATCATCGGATGGGGCCACAGTGCCTCCTGACCCCTCCTGTCTCAGCCGCCAGTATTTATGCTGCAGTAGTTTATGTGTCGGGGGGCTAGGGTCAGTCTGTTATATCTGCCGTATTTCTCCTGTCTTATTCGGTGTCCTGTGTGAATTTAAGTATGCTCTCTCTAATTCTCTCTTTCTCTCTTCCTTTCTTTCTCTCTCTCGGAGGACCTGAGCCCTAGGACCATGCCTCAGGACTACCTGGCATGATGACTCCTTGTTGTCTCCAGTCCACCTGGCCGTGCTGCTGCTCCAGTTTCAATAGTTCTGCCTGCGGCTATGGAACCCTGACCTGTTCACCGGACGTGCTACCTGTCCCAGACCTGCTGTTTTCAACTCTCTAGAGACAGCAGGAGCGGTAGAGATACACTCAATGATCGGCTATGAAAAGCCAACTGACATTTACTCTTGAGGTGCTGACTTGTTGCAGCCTCGACAACTACTGTGATTATTATTATTTGACCATGCTGGTCATTTATGAACATTTGAAAATCTTGACCATGTTCTGTTATAATCTCCACCCGGCACAGCCAGAAGAGGACTGGCCACCCGTCATAGTCTGGTTCCTCTCTAGGTTTCTTCCTAGGTTTTGGCCTGTCTAGGGAGTTTTTCCTAGCCACTGTGCTTCTACACCTGCATTGCTGCTGTTTGTGGTTTTAGGCTGGGTTTCTGTACAGCACGTTGATATATCAGCTGATGTAAAACGGGCTATAAAAATGTATTTGATTTGATTTGATTTTATATTCTGTACTTTGGGTTCGCCCTGTGTCTTTCTGTTTATGAAGATATATTTTGAGCAAACAGTGTTTGGGTTTCATCCTGCTTTGATCTGAGGTGCTTTAATAAATTCAGTAGTTCTAAACCAGCGACTGCCTCCTGCCTACTCCTCTCTACACCAGCGACTGCCTCCTGCCTACTCCTCTCTACACCAGCGACTGCCTCCTGCCTACTCCTCTCTACACCAGCGACTGCCTCCTGCCTACACCTCTCTAAACCAGCGACTGCCTCCTGCCTACTCCTCTCTACACCAGTGACTGCCTCCTGCCTACTCCTCTCTACACCAGCGACTGCCTCCTGCCTACTCCTCTCTACACCAGCGACTGCCTCCTGCCTACTCCTCTCTACACCAGCGACTGCCTCCTGCCTACTCCTCTCTACTCCAGCGACTGCCTCCTGCCTACTCCTCTCTACACCAGCGACTGCCTCCTGCCTACTCCTCTCTACACCAGCGACTGCCTCCTGCCTACTCCTCTCTACACCGGTGACTGCCTCCTGCCTACTCCTCTCTACACCAGCGACTGCCTCCTGCCTACTCCTCTCTACACCAGCGACTGCCTCCTGCCTACTCCTCTCTACACCAGCGACTGCCTCCTGCCTACTCCTCTCTATACCAGCGACTGCCTCCTGCCTACTCCTCTCTACACCAGCGACTGCCTCCTGCCTACTCCTCTCTACACCAGCGACTGCCTCCTGCCTACTCCTCTCTAAACCAGCGACTGCCTCCTGCCTACTCCTCTCTACACCAGCGACTGCCTCCTGCCTACTCCTCTCTACACCAGCGACTGCCTCCTGCCTACTCCTCTCTACACCAGCGACTGCCTCCTGCCTACTCCTCTCTACACCAGCGACTGCCTCCTGCCTACTCCTCTCTACACCAGCGACTGCCTCCTGCCTACTCCTCTCTACACCAGCGACTGCCTCCTGCCTACTCCTCTCTACACCAGCGACTGCCTCCTGCCTACTCCTCTCTAAACCAGCGACTGCCTCCTGCCTACTCCTCTCTAAACCAGCGACTGCCTCCTGCCTACTCCTCTCTACACCAGCGACTGCCTCCTGCCTACTCCTCTCTACACCAGCGACTGCCTCCTGCCTACTCCTCTCTAAACCAGCGACTGCCTCCTGCCTACTCCTCTCTACACCAGCGACTGCCTCCTGCCTACTCCTCTCTACACCAGCGACTGCCTCCTGCCTACTCCTCTCTACACCAGCGACTGCCTCCTGCCTACTCCTCTCTACACCAGTGACAGTTTGGTTACTATCTGCTGACAGGGTAAAGTCTGAATGGTTAGATCATATGACTGCTAATCATGCTATTCTCTGTTCTCCTCAGCATGTTTTCAGACAATTGGGATCCTATAGAGTAACAGGATGTGTCACATACTGTGGTTTCACCCAGTCTGATGACTGAACAGACAGAGATGATCTGTATCAGTAGAGAAACACAGAGACAGTTCACTAAGTTTAAAACAGAATAGACAGAGCCTAGTTTGTCATGTTCCACCACAGCAGAGAGGAGATACAATAGGTAGTAGAGCTGGTGAGAGATAAAGGTGTGTGTGAGTAGTTCATGTGTGAGTCATATTCACTTATAAATGGCTCCCTATTCCCTTATAAATGGCACAGAATTCCCTTATAAATGGCACCCTATTCCCCTCTAAATGGCACCCTATTCCCCTCTAAATGGCACCCTATTCCCTTATAAATGGCACCCTATTCCCTTATAAATGTCACCCTATTCCCTTATAAATAGCACCCTATTCCCGTATAAATGGCACCATATTCCCGTATAAATGGCACCATATTCCCCTATTAATGGCACCCTATTCCCTTATAAATGTCACCCTATTCCCTTATAAATAGCACCCTATTCCTGTAAAAATGGCACCATATTCCCTTATAAATGGCACCATATTCCCATATAAATGGCACAGAATTCCCTTATAAATGGCACCCTATTCCCATCTAAATGGCACCCTATTCTCGTACAAATGTCACCCTATTCCCCTATAAATGGCATCCTATTCCCTTATGAATGGCACCCTATTCCCTTAAACATGGTACCCTATTCCCATATGAATGGCACCCTATTCCCATATAAATGGCACCCTATGCCCTTATAAATGGCACCATATTCCCATATAAATGGCACCCTATTCCCCTATAAATGACACCCTTTTCTCTTATGAATGGCACCCTATTATCTTACAAATGGCACCCTATTCTCTTATAAATGGCACCCTGTAAATGGCACCCTATTCACATTACCGTCTCTGGTAAACACTCACTATATCAAATTAAATCTACGTTTATTTGTCACATGCACATCATACAGGAGGTGTAAACTCTACAGTGAAATAGTTACTTGCATAGTTGAGTCTTTTGTGTAGACATGTAGCTAGCTAGCTAAACAATGAACCATAATCCCAACACATAATGTTACTACTCTGCATGAATCTACAGGTAGCTAAAGCTAACCAACTAGGTTCAATATTAGCTAGCTAGCTAATATTAGGCTATAACTAGTAATGCAAATGCATCTGAGATAAGAATAATATTAGTTCACAGATCATAGCGGTTAGATTTGCTTTTAGCTAAATCCTTTTAGAGCTAGCCAAATAATTTCATGTTTTAAAAGTTATCATAGATCAGGATTCATTGTTTGAATGGTTAGATTGTGAACCAGCCTGCCAGCGAACGTTAGCTAGCTAACAGTGCACATTAACTTGCAATGAAAAAAACTTTCTGACAAAATTAGAAACATATATCTAACAGTTGAGGCCCAATGAACAGAGTTGTCTCTCTCCTTTTATAGAAAAAGTTAAACCTATTTTGTCTACTTTTAGCAGATGTGTGGAAACAACGGGAGGGTACATAGTGCAAAGAAACGGTAGTCACTAGTTTCTGTCACACCAGCCTTCCCTTTGGCTCCCCCTCCTGTCCAGCTCAGGCCTTCGGCGTCACAGGCCTTCCAGCTCCTGCCTACTCCTCTCTACACCAGTGACTGCCTCCTGCCTACTCCTCTCTACACCAGTGACTGCCTCCTGCCTACTCCTCTCTACACCAGCGACTGCCTCCTGCCTACTCCTCTCTACACCAGCGACTGCCTCCTGACTACTCCTCTAAACCAGCGACTGATTCCTGCCTACTCCTCTCTACACCAGCGACTGCCTCCTGCCTACTCCTCTCTACACCAGTGATTGCCTCCTGCCTACTCCTCTCTACACCAGTGACTGCCTCCTGACTACTCCTCTAAACCAGCGACTGATTCCTGCCTACTCCTCTCTACACCAGCGACTCCCTCCTAACTACTCCTCTCTACACCAGTGACTGCCTCCTGCCTACTCCTCTCTACACCAGTGACTGCCTCCTGCCTACTCCTCTCTACACCAGTGACTGCCTCCTGCCTACTCCTCTCTACACCAGCGACTGCCTCCTGCCTACTCCTCTCTACACCAGCGACTGCCTCCTGCCTACTCCTCTCTACACCAGTGACTGCCTCCTGCCTAATCCTCTCTACACCAGTGACTGCCTCCTGCCTACTCCTCTCTACACCAGTGACTGCCTCCTGCCTACTCCTCTACACCAGCGACTGCCTCCTGCCTACTCCTCTCTACATCAGTGACTGCCTCCTGCCTACTCCTCTCTACACCAGCGACTGCCTCCTGCCTACTCCTCTCTACACCAGCGACTGCCTCCTGCCTACTCCTCTCTACACCAGTGACTGCCTCCTGCCTAATCCTCTCTACACCAGTGACTGCCTCCTGCCTACTCCTCTCTACACCAGTGACTGCCTCCTGCCTACTCCTCTACACCAGCGACTGCCTCCTGCCTACTCCTCTCTACACCAGCGACTGCCTCCTGCCTACTCCTCTCTAAACCAGCGACTGCCTCCTGCCTACTCCTCTCTACACCAGCGACTGCCTCCTGCCTACTCCTCTCTACACCAGCGACTGCCTCCTGCCTACTCCTCTCTACTCCAGCGACTGCCTCCTGCCTACTCCTCTCTAAACCAGTGACTGCCTCCTGCCTACTCCTCTCTACACCAGTGACTGCCTCCTGCCTACTCCTCTCTACACCAGCGACTGCCTCCTGCCTACTCCTCTCTACACCAGCGACTGCCTCCTGCCTACTCCTCTCTACACCAGCGACTGCCTCCTGCCTACTCCTCTCTAAACCAGCGACTGCCTCCTGCCTACTCCCCTCTAAACCAGCGACTGCCTCCTGCCTACTCCCCTCTACACCAGCGACTGCCTCCTGCCTACTCCTCTCTACACCAGCGACTGCCTCCTGCCTACTCCTCTCTACACCAGCGACTGCCTCCTGCCTACTCCTCTCTAAACCAGCGACTGCCTCCTGCCTACTCCTCTCTACACCAGCGACTGCCTCCTGCCTACTCCTCTCTACACCAGCGACTGCCTCCTGCCTACTCCTCTCTACACCAGTGACAGTTTGGTTACTATCTGCTGACAGGGTAAAGTCTGAATGGTTAGATCATATGACTGCTAATCATGCTATTCTCTGTTCTCCTCAGCATGTTTTCACACAATTGGGATCCTATAGAGTAACAGGATGTGTCACATACTGTGGTTTCACCCAGTCTGATGACTGAACAGACAAGGATGATCTGTATCAGTAGAGAAACACAGAGACAGTTCTCTAAGGTTAAAACATAATAGCCAGAGCCTAGTGTGTCATGTTCCACCTCTGTAGAGAGGAGATACAATAGGTAGTAGAGCTGGTGAGAGATAAAGGTGTGTGTGAGTAGTTCTTGTATTTTGCTTCATAAAGGGCATACACCCTTTTCTCTTATAAATTGCACCCTATTCCTTTATAAATGGCACCCTATTCCCTTATAAATGTCACCCTATTCTCTTATAAATGGCACCCTATTCTCTTATAAATGGCACCCTATTCTCTTATAATTGGCACCCTATTCCATTATAAATGGCACCCTATTCTCTTATAAATGACACCCTATTCTCTTATAAATGGCAATATATCCATTATAAATGGCACCCTATTCTCTTATAAATGGAACCCTATTCCCTCATAAATGGCACCCTATTCACTTAGAAATGACACCCTATTCTCTTATAAATGGCAACCTATTCCTTTATAAATGGCACCCTATTCCCTTTCTAGTACACTATTATTAACCCCAGCACATCAGGAAAACATTAGTGAACTATGTAGGAGGTGCCATTTGAGACGTAACACCTGTGTTTCCTGATTAATCAAATAAATTGCTGATACAGTCCCTCTGTTCTCATTGACAGTAAAGCAGGATTGAAGTTTGTCATTCAAACAGACTCTGAGAACAGCAAGATTAACTTCTGTTACCAGGAAGGTAAGAATCTTTATTTTCTTAGTCTCTCCATTCATTTGCACCTCACTAAAGTTAAGTTATGAGCTATAGTAGAAAGTCAAGAATGTTATATCATTAATATATTATTTTACTCATTTCAAAAAGTTGTTGTATTTAAATGTACATTATTTTTATTAGAATGTTGAAAGATATTCAGAACTAATACACTCCTCAGAAATATCTGTTAGATACAACAGGTAGTATTTGTATTTATTCTGGATCCCCATTAGTTCCTGTCAAGGCAGCAGCTACTCTTCCTGGGGTCCAATCATGATTACACAATTACATACAATAAAACAATAGATAACACCACATATTATATACAATACAACACATTATTACACACTACTCTACCACTACATATCTACAATACAACACATTATTACACACCACTCTACCACTACATATCTACAATACAACACATTATTACACACTACTCTACCACAACATATCTACAATACAACACATTATTACACACTACTCTACCACAACATATCTACAATACAACACATTATTACACACTACTCTACCACAACATATCTACAATACAACACATTATTACACACTACCACAACATATCTACAATACAACACATTATTACACACTACCACAACATATCTACAATACAACACATTATTACACACTACTCTACCACAACATATCTACAATACAACACATTATTACACACTACTCTACCACAACATATATACAATACAACACATTATTACACACTACTCTACCACCACATATCTACAATACAATACATTATTACACACTACTCTACCACCACATATCTACAATACAACACATTATTACACACTACCACAACATATCTACAATACAACACATTATTACACACTACCACAACATATCTACAATACAACACATTATTACACACTACACTACCACAACATATCTACAATACAACACATTATTACACACTACCACAACATATATACAATACAACACATTATTACACACTACACTACCACAACATATCTACAATACAACACATTATAACACACTACTCTACCACAACATATCTACAATACAACACATTATTACACACTACTCTACCACCACATATCTACAATACAACACATTATTACACACTACTCTACCACCACATATCTACAATACAACACATTATTACACACTACTACAACATATCTACAATACAACACATTATTACACACTACTCTACCACAACATATCTACAACACATTATTACACACTACTCTACCACAACATATCTACAATACAACACATTATTACACACTACTCTACCACAACATATCTACAATACAACACATTATTACACACTACTCTACCACAACATATCTACAATACAACACATTATTACCCACTACCACAACATATCTACAATACAACACATTATTACACACTACTCTACTACAACATATCTACAATACAACACATTATTACACACTACTCTACCACAACATATCTACAATACAACACATTATTACACACTACTCTACCACTACATATCTACAATACAACACATTATTACACACTACTCTACCACTACATATCTACAATACAACACATTATTACACACTACTCTACCACAACATATCTACAATACAACACATTATTACACACCACTCTACTACAACATATCTACAATACAACACATTATTACACACTACTCTACCACTACATATCTACAATACAACACATTATTACACACTACTCTACTACAACATATCTACAATACAACACATTATTACACACTACTCTACCACAACATATCTACAATACAACACATTATTACACACTACTACAACATATCTACAATACAACACATTATTACACACTACTCTACCACAACATATCTACAATACAACACATTATTACACACCACTCTACTACAACATATCTACAATACAACACATTATTACACACTACTCTACCACTACATATCTACAATACAACACATTATTACACACTACTCTACTACAACATATCTACAATACAACACATTATTACACACTACTCTACCACAACATATCTACAATACAACACATTATTACACACTACTCTACTACAACATATCTACAATACAACACATTATTACACACTACTCTACCACTACATATCTACAATACAACACATTATTACACACTACTCTACTACAACATATCTACAATACAACACATTATTACACACTACTCTACCACTACATATCTACAATACAACACATTATTACACCACTACCACAATATATCTACAATACAACACATTATTACACACTACTCTACCACAACATATCTACAATACAACACATTATTACACACTACTCTACCACTACATATCTACAATACAACACATTATTACACACTACTCTACCACAACATATCTACAATACAACACATTATTACACACTACTCTACCACAACATATCTACAATACAACACATTATTACACTCTACCACAACATGTCTACAATACAACACATTATAACACACTACTCTACCACAACATATCTACAATACAACACATTATTACACACTACCACAACATATCTACAATACAACACATTATTACACTCTACCACAACATATCTACAATACAACACATTATTACACACTACTCTACCACAACATATCTACAATACAACACATTATTACACACTACTCTACCACAACATATCTACAATACAACACATTATTACACACTACCACCACATATCTACAATACAACACATTATTACACACTACCACAACATATCTACAATACAACACATTATTACACCACTACACTACCACAACATATCTACAATACAACACATTATTACACCACTACTCTACCACAACATATCTACAATACAACACATTATTACACACTACTCTACCACAACATATCTACAATACAACACATTATTACACACTACCACAACATATCTACAATACAACACATTATTACACACTACCACAACATATCTACAATACAACACATTATTACACACTACTCTACCACAACATATCTACAATACAACACATTATTACACACTACTCTACCACAACATATCTACAATACAACACATTATTACACACTACTCTACCACAACATATCTACAATACAACACATTATTACACACTACTCTACCACAACATATCTACAATACAACACATTATTACACACTACTCTACTACAACATATCTACAATACAACACATTATTACACTCTACTACAACATATCTACAATACAACACATTATTACACACTACTCTACTACAACATATCTACAATACAACACATTATTACACACTACCACAACATATCTACAATACAACACATTATTACACACTACTCTACCACAACATATCTACAATACAACACATTATTACACAATACTCTACTACAACATGTCTACAATACAACACATTATTACACACTACTCTACCACAACACATCTACAATACAACACATTATTACACACTACTCTACCACAACATATCTACAATACATTATTACACACTACAATACCACAACATATCTACAATACAACACATTATTACACCACTACTCTACCACAACATATCTACAATACAACACATTATTACACACTACTCTATACCACAACATATCTACAATACATTATTACACACTACTCTACCACAACATATCTACAATACAACACATTATTACACACTACTCTACTACAACATATCTACAATACAACACATTATTACACACTACTCTATACCACAACATATCTACAATACAACACATTATTACACACTACTCTACTACAACATATCTACAATACAACACATTATTACACACTACCACAACATATCTACAATACAACACATTATTACACACTACCACAACATATCTACAATACAACACATTATTACACACTACCACAACATATCTACAATACAACACATTATTACACACTACCACAACATATCTACAATACAACACATTATTACACACTACCACAACATATCTACAATACAACACATTATTACACACTACTCTACCACAACATATCTACAATACAACACATTATTACACACTACCACAACATATCTACAATACAACACATTATTACACACTACAATACCACAACATATCTACAATACAACACATTATTACACACTACACTACCACAACATATCTACAATACAACACATTATTACACACTACACTACCACAACATATCTACAATACAACACATTATTACACACTACAATACCACAACATATCTACAATACAACACATTATTACCCACTACCACAACATATCTACAATACAACACATTATTACCCACTACTCTACCACAACATATCTACAATACAACACATTATTACACACTACCACAACATATCTACAATACAACACATTATTACACACTACCACAACATATCTACAATACAACACATTATTACCCACTACTCTACCACAACATATCTACAATACAACACATTATTACACACTACCACAACATATCTACAATACAACACATTATTACACACTACCACAACATATCTACAATACAACACATTATTACACACTACTCTACCACAACATATCTACAATACAACACATTATTACACACTACACTACCACAACATATCTACAATACAACACATTATTACACACTACAATACCACAACATATCTACAATACAACACATTATTACCCACTACCACAACATATCTACAATACAACACATTATTACCCACTACTCTACCACAACATATCTACAATACAACACATTATTACCCACTACTCTACCACAACATATCTACAATACAACACATTATTACACAATACCACAACATATCTACAATACAACACATTATTACACCACTACTCTACCACAACATATCTACAATACAACACATTATTACACACTACCACAACATATCTACAATACAACACATTATTACCCACTACTCTACCACAACATATCTACAATACAACACATTATTACACACTACACTACCACAACATATCTACAATACAACACATTATTACACACTACTCTACCACAACATATATACAATACAACACATTATTACACACTACTCTACCACAACATATCTACAATACAACACATTATTACACACTACTCTACCACCACATATCTACAATACAACACATTATTACCCACTACTCTACCACAACATGTCTACAATACAACACATTATTACACACTACTCTACCACCACATATCTACAATACAACACATTATTACACACTACCACAACATATCTACAATACAACACATTATTACACACTACTCTACCACAACACATCTACAATACAACACATTATTACACACTACCACAACATATCTACAATACAACACATTATTACACACTACCACAACATATCTACAATACAACACATTATTACACACTACCACAACACATCTACAATACAACACATTATTACACACTACCACAACATATCTACAATACAACACATTATTACACACTACCACAACATATCTACAATACAACACATTATTACACACTACTCTACTACAACATATCTACAATACAACACATTATAACACACTACTCTACTACAACATATCTACAATACAACACATTATTACACACTACTCTACCACAACACATCTACAATACAACACATTATTACACACTACCACAACATATCTACAATACAACACATTATTACACACTACTCTACTACAACATATCTACAATACAACACATTATTACACACTACTCTACCACAACATATCTACAATACAACACATTATTACACACTACTCTACCACCACATATCTACAATACAACACATTATTACCCACTACCACAACATATCTACAATACAACACATTATTACACACTACTCTACTACAACATATCTACAATACAACACATTATTACACACTACTCTACCACAACATATCTACAATACAACACATTATTACACACTACTCTACCACCACATATCTACAATACAACACATTATTACCCACTACCACAACATATCTACAATACAACACATTATTACACACTACTCTACTACAACATATCTACAATACAACACATTATTACACACTACTCTACCACAACACATCTACAATACAACACATTATAACACACTACTCTACTACAACACATCTACAATACAACACATTATTACACACTACCACAACATATCTACAATACAACACATTATTACACTCTACTCTACTACAACATATCTACAATACAACACATTATAACACACTACTCTACCACAACACATCTACAATACAACACATTATTACACACTACCACAACATATCTACAATACAACACATTATTACACACTACTCTACCACAACATATCTACAATACAACACATTATTACACACTACTCTACCACCACATATCTACAATACAACACATTATTACACTCTACCACAACATATCTACAATACAACACATTATTACACACTACTCTACCACAACACATCTACAATACAACACATTATAACACACTACTCTACTACAACACATCTACAATACAACACATTATTACACACTACCACAACATATCTACAATACAACACATTATTACACACTACTCTACCACAACATATCTACAATACAACACATTATTACACACTACTCTACCACCACATATCTACAATACAACACATTATTACACACTACTCTACCACCACATATCTACAATACAACACATTATTACACACTACTACAACATATCTACAATACAACACATTATTACACACTACTCTACCACAACATATCTACAATACAACACATTATTACACACTACCACAACATATCTACAATACAACACATTATTACACTCTACTACAACATATCTACAATACAACACATTATTACACACTACTCTACCACAACATATCTACAATACAACACATTATTACACACTACCACAACATATCTACAATACAACACATTATTACACACTACTCTACCACCACATATCTACAATACAACACATTATTACACACTACTACAACATATCTACAATACAACACATTATTACACACTACTCTACCACCACATATCTACAATACAACACATTATTACACCACTACTACAACATATCTACAATACAACACATTATTACACACTACTCTACCACCACATATCTACAATACAACACATTATTACACACTACTACAACATATCTACAATACAACACATTATAACACACTACTCTACCACAACATATCTACAATACAACACATTATTACACACTACTCTACTACAACATATCTACAATACAACACATTATAACACACTACTCTACCACCACATATCTACAATACAACACATTATTACACACTACTCTACCACAACATATCTACAATACAACACATTATTACACACTACTCTACCACAACATATCTACAATACAACACATTATTACACACTACTCTACCACTACATATCTACAATACAACACATTATTACACACTACTCTACCACAACATATCTACAATACAACACATTATTACACACTACTCTACCACAACATATCTACAATACAACACATTATTACACACTACTCTACTACAACATATCTACAATACAACACATTATTACACTCTACCACAACATATCTACAATACAACACATTATTACACTCTACCACAACATATCTACAATACATTATTACACACTACTCTACCACAACATATCTACAATACAACACATTATTACACACTACTCTACCACTACATATCTACAATACAACACATTATTACACACTACTCTACCACAACATATCTACAATACAACACATTATTACACTCTACCACAACATATCTACAATACAACACATTATTACACACCACACTACCACAACATATCTACAATACAACACATTATTACACACCACACTACCACAACATATCTACAATACAACACATTATTACACACTACTCTACCACAACACATCTACAATACAACACATTATTACACACTACTCTACCACAACATATCTACAATACAACACATTATTACACACTACTCTACCACAACATATCTACAATACAACACATTATTACACACTACTCTACCACAACATATCTACAATACAACACATTATAACACACTACTCTACCACCACATATCTACAATACAACACATTATTACACACTACTCTACCACAACATATCTACAATACAACACATTATTACACACTACTCTACCACAACATATCTACAATACAACACATTATTACACACTACTCTACACAACATATCTACAATACAACACATTATTACACACTACTCTACCACAACATAGATTGAGCTCACAGCCTCGGATTCCGAATTGCCTTCAGACCAAGTTTTAGACTCTCCCTTCTCCATTATCAAGGACACACCTCTAACCAGAAGGCCTCTAACCGTTGTCTCAGTGCCAAGCCACCATTCCAGGCCTCAAAAAGAACCGGAATACCGTGGCCGACCTCCGGGCCGATCTCCCCACTCCCATGCCTGCCGGAGCACACCATCCTCCCGTCTCTGCATGCGGAGATGGCCCGGGCCCCACCATCCAGCCAATCTACAGAACCTCTCCTCTTTGCTCCAGCTCCGAGGCATCTAAATCCAGGCCTCCAGTGGTGTCAGACTGGACCGTTTTCAGGCTACAGAAGAAACTCTGGGAAAGGGGATCCAGTTCCATCACAATGACAACATGGCTGAGCTGTTCCGCCTGTACGTGGGCTTCCTGCCTTGAGTTTTACATCCTCATTTTCTACCTACATCCCTTCTCAGCATGGCAGACATCACCATCCTTGACAAAGATACCTTCACCATCAAACACAGTAAACTGATCAGTTTGGCAGAACCACAACAGTCTACCTGTTCCGGCTACCCTCAGCACTTATCAACCACTCAACTACTTCTTGCAGCTCAGACAATCCATCGCCTCGCCAATGGTTCCATTCCCATATGAGACAAATACTATCAACGTATGGCTATCCTGATTACACTCTTTCCACTTCGGAGCTGCATCTCGACACGGCATCCCGGACAACATCTACCTCAGGCAGCTGATCCTGGTTACTCTCAAGGTTTTTATTCCTTTATTAAGGGAGTTTTTTTTTTTTTCTTGCCACCATCGCTTCTGCTTGGTCTTCTGGGGTCAAAGGTTGGCTCACTCTGTAGGCATCTCGTCCATACCTCAAGCGATACTGCCAACCATTCAGTACCTGCAGTCCCAAACAGTTCACTTCCTTTCCAAGGTCCGACAAACTTGGAGTTCTCTTTTTGGGGATTGCCTTCACCACAGCAACAACTACCATGGCCTGACGGTGAAGTCTACCTGAGGCTCCAAGCCAAACCCTACAGAGTCAATCCCTCCTCTACAGCCCTCTGCTTCAGCCGGTCCATTCTCATTCCCCTCCTGAATCCCTCTGCTTCAGCCGGTCCATTCTCATTCCCCTCCTGAATCCCTCTACTTCAGCCGGTCCATTCTCATTCCCCTCCTGAATCCCTCTACTTCAGCCGGTCCATTCTCATTCCCCTCCTGAATCCCTCTACTTCAGCCGGTCCATTCTCATTCCCCTCCTGAATCCCTCTACTTCAGCCGGTCCATTCTCATTCCCCTCCTGAATCCCTCTACTTCAGCCGGTCCATTCTCATTCCCCTCCTGAATCCCTCTACTTCATCTGGTCCATTCTCATTCCCCTCCTGAATCCCTCTACTTCAGCCGGTCCATTCTCATTCCCCTCCTGAATCCCTCTACTTCATCTGGTCCATTCTCATTCCCCTCCTGAATCCCTCTACTTCATCTGGTCCATTCTCATTCCCCTCCTGAATCCCTCTACTTCATCTGGTCCATTCTCATTCCCCTCCTGAATCCCTCTACTTCATCTGGTCCATTCTCATTCCCCTCCTGAATCCCTCTACTTCATCTGGTCCATTCTCATTCCCCTCCTGAATCCCTCTACTTCAGCCGGTCCATTCTCATTCCCCTCCTGAATCCCTCTACTTCAGCCGGTCCATTCTCATTCCCCTCCTGAATCCCTCTACTTCAGCCGGTCCATTCTCATTCCCCTCCTGAATCCCTCTACTTCAGCCGGTCCATTCTCATTCCCCTCCTGAATCCCTCTACTTCAGCCGGTCCATTCTCATTCCCCTCCTGAATCCCTCTACTTCAGCCGGTCCATTCTCATTCCCCTCCTGAATCCCTCTACTTCAGCCGGTCCATTCTCATTCCCCTCCTGAATCCCTCTACTTCAGCCGGTCCATTCTCATTCCCCTCCTGAATCCCTCTACTTCAGCCGGTCCATTCTCATTCCCCTCCTGAATCCCTCTACTTCAGCCGGTCCATTCTCATTCCCCTCCTGAATCCCTCTACTTCAGCCGGTCCATTCTCATTTCCCTCCTGAATCCCTCTGCTTCAGCCGGTCCATTCTCATTCCCCTCCTGAATCCCTCTGCTTCATCTGGTCCATTCTCATTCCCCTCCTGAATCCCTCTACTTCAGCCGGTCCATTCTCATTCCCCTCCTGAATCCCTCTACTTCAGCCGGTCCATTCTCATTCCCCTCCTGAATCCCTCTGCTTCATCTGGTCCATTCTCATTCCCCTCCTGAATCCCTCTACTTCAGCCGGTCCATTCTCATTCCCCTCCTGAATCCCTCTACTTCAGCCGGTCCATTCTCATTCCCCTCCTGAATCCCTCTGCTTCATCTGGTCCATTCTCATTCCCCTCCTGAATCCCTCTGCTTCATCTGGTCCATTCTCATTCCCCTCCTGAATCCCTCTACTTCAGCCGGTCCATTCTCATTTCTCCACTGAATCCACGTTCTCACATCCATTTCCTCAATAAATATTCTAAACCCATTTCATGTCTGGCCCTTAAACTGGTGAATACTGTAGCCTTACCGATTAGCCTCTATACAAGACCCTGATATGACCTATTTACCATAAAATGTCTGGTTCAACTTAAATATATTCTAATTTTATTGGTTTTCTCTTTCTTCCACAGCTACGCCCCCAGTGGATGACTCAGCAGGTAAATGGCTTACAACAAGGTTTTCACTTAGTAGTTGGCTGAAAGTGATTGAATCAAAACCCTTACTAAACTACTATGCCTATATGGATATTCAATTAGATGAATTATGATACATCGTTATTTTACTGTATAGTACAACACCTTCTTTCTCATCCAGTCTCCCCAACAGAAGTTCCCTCTTCAGGTAACGGTTCTCATCAAACCTACCTGTCTTAGTCTCATCACCGATGGTTTCCTCATCATAAGCAATGATACTATGAGAAAATCACATGTGAAGAACTCAAATTATCCTAATGGTTCTGTGTTGTAAAATGGATGATGGTGTACAGTGCCTTTCATTGGATCTTGCCTACAGTGTAGCCTAGTTTATACATTTTAAATACTATATACCCGCTATTTAATGATGTGGATGGTCTGCCAAATGAAATAATGTCTTGAGGAGCCCTTGTAATCAAGGTCTCTCTTTATCCACAGTTACACCACCAGGTGGAGTTACAGCAGGTAATTATCATTTCCTGTCTTCCCCCAAGAGATTTAATTGTGTTCCTTTAATATCAGATGTTTTAAAGTAAACAATAATGTAGCTTTTTAGAATCCTAAAGATAAAAGAGAACTTAATGCTGAGTGTTGCACCTTTGCCTTTTCAATTATGAGTTAATTGTTTGGTTTCACCTCGACTCCTGTGGTTAAGTGCCGTCCCCTTCTTTTCAAATTCAATTACAATCTCAGCAAGATAGCATCATCACACATACCGGGGAACCTGTTGCTTACATACAGTGTATTTGGAAAGTTCAGACCCCTTCACTTTTTCCACATTTTGTTTAGGTTACAGCCCCCCCAAAAAAAGTATTCAGATCCTTTGCAATGAGACTCAAAATTAATCTCAGGTGCATCCTGCTTCCATTGATCATCCTTGATGTTTCTACTACCTGATTGGGGTCCAGCTGTGGTAAATTTAATTGATTGGACAGGATTTGGAAAGGAACATACTTGTCTATATAAGGTCCCACAGTTGACAGTGCATGTCAGAGCAAAAACCAACCCATGAGGTCAACGGAATTGTCCGTAGAGCTCCGAGACAGGATTCTGTCGAGGCACAGATCTGGGGAAGGGTACCAAAAAAATTCTGCAGCATTGATGTTCACCAAGAACATGGTGGCCTCCATCATTCTTAAATGGAAGAAGATTGGAAACACCAAAACTCTTCCTAGAGCTGGACGCCCGGCCAAACTGAGTAATCGGGGGAAAAGGGCCTTGGTCAGGGAGGTGGCCAAGAACCTGATGGACACTCTAACAGAGCTCCTGAGTTCCTCTGTGGAGATGGGAGAGCCTTCCAGAAGGACAACCATCTCTGCAGCACTCCACCAATCAGGCCTTTATGGAAGTGTGGCCAGACGGAAGCCACTCCTCAGTAAAAGGCACATGACAGCCTGCTTGGAGTTTTCCAAAAGGCACCTAAAGGACTCAGACCATGAGAAACAAGATTTCAAGATTGAACTCTTTGGCCTGAATGCCAAGGGTAACGTCTGGAGGTGGCAGCATCATGCTGTGGGGATGTTTTTCAGCGGCAGGGACTGGGAGATTAGTCAGAATTGATGGAAAGATGAATGGAGCAAAGTACAGATCCTTAATCAAAACCTGCTCCAGAGCGCTCAGGGCCTCATGCTGGGGTGAAGTTTCACCTTCCAACAGGACAACGACCCTAAGCACACACCCAAGACAAACTCCCCAAATGCAGGTTTGCCAATCTTGTAGCATCACCCAAGAAGACTCGGGGCTGTAATCGCTGCCAAATGTGCTTCAACAAAGTTCTAAGTAAAGGGTCTGAATACTTATGTAAATGTGATACTTTTACAAAATACATTTGCAAGAATTTAAAAAAAAACTTTTTTGCTTTGTCATTATGGGTTATTGTGTGTAGATTGATGTGGGGGGAGACAAATCAATCCATTTTAGAAAGGCTGTAACGTAACAATGTGGGAAAAGTCAAGGGGTCTGATTATTCTGAATGCACTGTAAGGTCCTAATAATGACATTTAAATGGTAAAATTATCACATTTTAATGTAATTAGCTTGAACACAACCAGTCATTATATTTATCTGTTAAAAAAAGTAGACATGTTCGTTCCATTCACTCCAAAATAATTCCAGCATCCAAACTGCATGAACCTGCTGCTCCCCCTATGGACATTTCCACCCACCCCCCTCAGACTTCTACTCTGCCCCCCACCTCAAAGGTAATTCAATCACTGTTAGTTAACATGAATATATAATCTCTATTTTTATTAGATTTTAGTTTTTTTTCCACTGTGTCCCCAATGGACATTTACTCTGACTGCTGCTCCCTCTATAGACATTTACTCTGTCTGACTGCTTCTCCCTCTATAGACATTTACTCTGTCTGACTGCAGCTCCCTCTATAGACATTTACTCTGTCTGACTGCTTCTCCCTCTATAGACATTTACTCTGTCTGACTGCTGCTGCTCCCTCTATAGGCATTTACTCTGACTGCTGCTCCCTCTATAGACATTTACTCTGTCTGACTGCTGCTCCCTCTATAGACATTTACTCTGTCTGACTGCTGCTCCCTCTATAGACATTTACTCTGTCTGACTGCAGCTCCCTCTATAGACATTTACTCTGTCTGACTGCTGCTCCCTCTATAGACATTTACTCTGTCTGACTGCAGCTCCCTCTATAGACATTTACTCTGTCTGACTGCTGCTCCCTCTATAGACATTTACTCTGTCTGACTGCAGCTCCCTCTATAGACATTTACTCTGTCTGACTGCTGCTCCCTCTATAGACATTTACTCTGTCTGACTGCAGCTCCCTCTATAGACATTTACTCTGTCTGACTGCTGCTCCCTCTATAGACATTTACTCTGTCTGACTGCAGCTCCCTCTATAGACATTTACTCTGTCTGACTGCAGCTCCCTCTATAGACATTTACTCTGTCTGACTGCTGCTCCCTCTATAGACATTTACTCTGTCTGACTGCTGCTCCCTCTATGGACATTTACTCTGTCTGACTGCTTCTCCCTCTATAGACATTTACTCTGTCTGACTGCTTCTCCCTCTATAGACATTTACTCTGTCTGACTGCTGCTCCCTCTATAGACATTTACTCTGTCTGACTGCTTCTCCCTCTATGGACATTTACTCTGTCTGACTGCTTCTCCCTCTATAGACATTTACTCTGTCTGACTGCTTCTCCCTCTATAGACATTTACTCTGTCTGACTGCTGCTCCCTCTATAGACATTTACTCTGTCTGACTGCTTCTCCCTCTATAGACATTTACTCTGTCTGACTGCTGCTCCCTCTATAGACATTTACTCTGTCTGACTGCTTCTCCCTCTATAGACATTTACTCTGTCTGACTGCTGCTCCCTCTATAGACATTTACTCTGTCTGACTGCTTCTCCCTCTATAGACATTTACTCTGTCTGACTGCTGCTCCCTCTATAGACATTTACTCTGTCTGACTGCTTCTCCCTCTATAGACATTTACTCTGTCTGACTGCTTCTCCCTCTATAGACATTTACTCTGTCTGACTGCTTCTCCCTCTATAGACATTTACTCTGTCTGACTGCTGCTCCCTCTATAGACATTTACTCTGTCTGACTGCTGCTCCCTCTATAGACATTTACTCTGTCTGACTGCTTCTCCCTCTATAGACATTTACTCTGTCTGACTGCTGCTCCCTCTATAGACATTTCCTCCCTCAACTGTCGTTACTCTTCCCCAATGGACATTATTTATATAAATATATAAAACATTATTTATACGTTTTATAAATCATGATGATGTAATTAGAAAACTGTTGGCACTATTATATTTCTTGGAAATTTTGAGTTTCTGTTTTATTTAGTACATGTTTTATTTGTTCCATTGTGTGTGTAGAAGCTGGTAGCTGCTTCTGAGAGGGAACAGAAGCCAGCAGGGGCAGAGAGGGACAAAGTCACCAGCACCTCTTCTGGAATGTGAGTGGAGATTGAGTATATTAGTCTGATATTAAAACTATGTAGTTAGTGGTGAGATTGAATATCTGAGTCTACTGGTCTGGTGCTGGAGAGATAATCAACTTTAAGTGGTGAATTGACCCTCTAACATCTCTTCTATACCTCTATTACATCATCCTCATGAACTGACTGAAATGAATGTAGAACAGTGAAGTGACCACAGCATGTGGTGGTGGTGTAGGGGAACAGAACAGTGAAGCGACCACAGCATGTGGTGGTGGTGTAGGGGAACAGAACAGTGTAGTGACCACAGCATGTGGTGGTGGTGTAGGGGAACAGAACAGTGTAGTGACCACAGCATGTGGTGGTGGTGTAGGGGAACAGAACAGTGTAGTGACCACAGCATGTTGTGGTGGTGTAGGGGAACAGAACAGTGTAGTGACCACAGCGTGTGGTGGTGGTGTAGGGGAACAGAACAGTGTAGTGACCACAGCATGTGGTGTAGGGGAACAGAGCAGTGTAGTGAACACAGCATGTGGTGGTGGTGTAGGGGAACAGAACAGTGTAGTGACCACAGCATGTGGTGGTGGTGTAGGGGAACAGAACAGTGTAGTGACCACAGCATGTGGTGGTGGTGGTGTAGGGGAACAGAACAGTGTAGTGACCACAGCATGTGGTGGTGGTGTAGGGGAACAGAACAGTGTAGTGACCACAGCATGTGGTGGTGGTGTAGGGAACAGAACAGTGTAGTGACCACAGCATGTGGTGGTGGTGTAGGGGAACAGAACAGTGTAGTGACCACAGCATGTGATGGTGGTGTAGGGGAACAGAACAGTGAAGTGACAACAGCATGTGATGGTGGTGTAGGGGAACAGAACAGTGTGACTGTTTCTTATGTCCAGGTTGACCCGGTCTGGAGAGAAGCGTCGCCGTCTGGAAAGGCAGAGGAAGGGGCCTAAGTCACAGGACATCAGGGTAAGACTAGTGGCATTTCAGAAGGGTCAAATGTCATTGTGAACTAAATGTGTGTGTGTGGTATTGAGAGACCAGTAGAAAGATTGTGAATATGAATACATGTTCATGGTCTTTGTTTTTTATCGGTAGTCAGTATGTCTATTCCTTCCTTATCTTTTCTTCTTTATTATTTTAGAGATCCTCCATGTTGGAAGTTCTAGACCTGTTGCTGACCACTCTGGAGGAGCTCACTGAAGAACAGCTGGAGACATTTCAGTCTCACCTGACTAGGGGCCAGCTGCCTGACTTTCCTCCCATCCCAGAGCGACAGCTGGAGAACGTTGACAGACAGGTCACAGTGGATCAGATGGTGGAGAGATACGACCATGAGGGAGCTGTGGAGATCACAGTGGAGATCCTGAGGGAGATGAATCAGCATGATCTCGCTAAGAAGTTACAAAGGGATCACAGGGGTAAAACAACAAGCAATGAATCTGTTCTTTAAAAGTTAACTTGTTTATACATTGAGTGTGTGAATAATCATCTTTCCTTCACTCTACGAGAACCACAACTTGTAGACAAAGTTGAAAATACAATGTCACCACGGACAACTGTAGAAAATATATAGACTATATGTATTCTTATATGTATTCTAGATTGTGCATCTAAATAATTTCTGGACAAAACTATTATCCCAAAGTATGTTTTTTGACCAGAGATCTGTTAATTAATCCTCAGCCTGCTGACTTTGTGTACTTCTCTTTGTTTTAAATAGCCTTTACATGGTCGTATTCTGGTTAGTTGAGATACACTGAGTGTACAAAACATTATGAACACTTGCTCTTTCCATGACATAGACTGTAAATCCAGGTGAAAGCTATGATCCCTTATTGATGTCACTTGTTAAATCCACTTCAATCAGCGTCGATGAAGGGGAGGAGACAGGTCAAATAAAGATTTTTATGCCTTGAGACAGTTCAAACATGGATTGTGTATGTGTGCCATTCAGAGGGTGAATAGGCAAGACAAAATATTTAAGTGCCTTTGAACAAGGTATGTGCCAGGCATACTGGTTTGTGTCAAGAACTGCAACGCTGCTGGGTTTTTCACGCTCAACAGTTTCCTGTGCGTTTCAAGAACGATCCACCACCCAAAGGACATCTAGTCAACTTGACACAATAGGGAAGCATTGGAGTCAACATGAGCCAGCATCCCTGTGGAACTCTTTCGACCCCTTGTAGAGTCCATGCCCTATGAATTGAGGCTGTTCTGAGGGCAAACGGGGGGAGGGGTGCAAGTCAATATTAGTAAAGTCTTATCTCTCTCTCTCTTACAGGAAAGAAACGGAAAAGAAGTGAGTCACCACTGACCTCATCTTCTCTCAGTAATTTGTTGAAGCACAATTGGCAGCGATTATAGCCTCGAGTCTTCTTGCGTATGACTCTATGAGCGTGGCACAACTGTATTTGGGGAGTTTCTCCCATTCTTCTCTGCAGATCGTCTCAAGCTCTGCCAGGTTGGATGGGGAGTGTCACTGCACAGATATTTTCAGGTCTCTTCAGAGATGTTTGATTGTGTTCAAGTCTGGGCTCTAGCTGGGCCACTCAAGGACATTCAGAGACTTGTTCGGAAGCCACTCCTGCATTGTCAAATCAAATTTTATTGGTCACATACACATGGTTAGATGATGTTAATGTGAATGTAGAGAAATGCTTGTGCTTCTACTTCCGAATGCAGCAATATCTAACAAGTAATCTAACAATTTCACAACAACTACCAAATGAACACAAATCTAATTAAAGGAATGGAATAAGAATACATATAAATATATGGATGAGCAATGACAGAGCGGCATAGGCAAGGTGCAATAGATGTTATAAAATACAGTATATACACATGGGTGCAGTTGCCATACCAGGCGGTGATACAGTCCGACAGGATGCTATCAATTGTGCATCTATAAAAGTTTGAGGGTTTGGGTGACAAGCCAAATTTCTTCAGTCTCCTGAGGTTAAAGAGGCGCTGTTGCGCCTTCTTCACCACACTGTCTGTGTGGATGGACCATTTCAGTTTGTCCCATGATGTGTACGTTGAGGAGCTTAGAACTTTCCACCTTCTCCACTGCAGTCCCATCGATGTGGATAGGGGGGTGCTCCCTCTGCTGTTTCCTGAAGTCCACGATAATCTCTGTTGTTTTGTTGACGTTGAGTGAGAGGTTGTTTTCCTGACACCACACTCCGAGTGCCCTCACCACCTCCTTATAGGCTGTCTCGTCGTTGTGGTAATCAAGCCCACTACTGTTGTGTCGTCTTCAAACTTGATGATTGAGTTGGAGGCGTGCTTGGCCACGCAGTCATGCGTGAACCGGGAGTACAGGAGAGGGCTGAGCACGCACCCTTGTGGGGCCTCAGTGTTGAGGATCAGCGAAGTGGAGAGGTTGTTTGCTACCTTCACCAACTGGGGGCGGCCCGTCAGGAAGTCCAGGACCCAATTACACAGGGCGGGGTTGAGACCCAGGGCCTCAAGCTTAATGATGAGCTTGGAGGGTACTATGATGTTGAATGTTGAGCTGTAGTCAATGAACAGCATTCTTACATAGGAGTTGTCCAGATGGGATAGGGCAGTGTGACGGCAATTGCATTGTCTGTGGACCTATTGGGGCGGTATGCAAATTGAAGTGTGTCTAGGGTGATAGGTAAGGTGGAGGTGATATGATCCTTGACTCGTCTCTCAAAGCACTTCATGATGACAGAAGTGAGTGCTATGGGGTGATAGTCATTTAGTTCAGTTACCTTTGCCTTCTTGGGTACAGGAACAGGCCATCTTGAAGCATGTGGGGACAGCAGACTAGGATAGGGAGAGATTGAATATGTCTGTAAACACACCAGCCAGCTGGTTTGCGCATGCTCTGAGGATGCGGCTAGGGATGCCGTCTGGGCCGGCAGCCTTGCGAGGGTTAACATGTTTCAATATCTTACATCGGCCACGGATAAGAAGAGCCCACAGTCCTTGGTAGCGGGCCGTGTCGGTGGCACTGTATTATTCTCAAAAGTGGGAAAAGGAGGTGTTTAGTTTGTCTGGAAGCAAGACGTCGGTGTCCGTCACCTGGCTCTTTTCCTTTTTGTAGTCCGGGATTGTCTGTAGTCCCTGCCACATGCGTCTCGTGTCTGAGCCGTTGAATTGCGACTCCATTTTGTCTCTATACTGACATTTCGCTCGTTTGATTGGCTTGCGGAGGGAATAACTACACTGTTTGTATTCGGCCATATTCCCAGTCACCTTTCCAGGGTTATATGTGGTTCACACTTTCAGTTTTGTGCGACTGCAGCCATCTATCCACCGTTTCTGTTTAGGACCCTCTCTGTCGACCCTCTATGTTTCTGGTTAGGACCCTCTCTGTCGACCCTCTATGTTTCTGGTTAGGACCCTCTCTGTCGACCCTCTATGTTTCTGGTTAGGACCCTCTCTGTCGACCCTCTATGTTTCTGGTTAGGACCCTCTCTGTCGACCCTCTATGTTTCTGGTTAGGACCCTCTCTGTCGACCCTCTATGTTTCTGGTTAGGACCCTCTCTGTCGATTCTCTATGTCTCTGGTTAGGACCCTCTCTGTCGACCCTCTATGTTTCTGGTTAGGACCCTCTCTGTCGACCCTCTATGTTTCTGGTTTGGACCCTCTCTGTCGACCCTCTATGTCTTGGCTGTGTGCTTGTCTTGGCTGTGTGCACCATCCCTACGGTGAAGCATGGTGGTGGCAGCATCATGCTCTGAGGATGTTTTTCAGCAGCAGTGGCTGGGAGACTAATCAGGATCGAGGGAAAGATGAACGGAGCAAAGTACAGAGAGATCCTTGATGAAAACCTGCTCCAGAGTGCTCAGGACCTCAGACTGGGGCAAAGGTTCACCCTCCAACAGAACAACGATCCCAAGCACACAGCAAAGACAATGCAGGAGTGGCTTTGGGACAAGTCTCTCAATGTCCTTTAGTGTCTGTCAGAGCCCGGACTTGAACCCGACTTGAACATCTCTGAAAATAACTGCTCAGCGACGCTCCCCATCCAACCTGACAGAACTTGAGAGGATCTGCAGAGAAGAATGTGAGAAAATACACAAATACACAAATACAGGTGTGCCAAGCATGTAGCGTCATACCCAAGAAGACTCAAGGCTGTAATCGCTGCTAAAGGTGCTTCAACAAAGTACTGAGTAAAGGGTCTGAATACTTATGTAAATGTGATATTTCATTGATTTATTTTTACATTTGCAAAAATGTCTAAACCTGTTTTTTCTTTGTCATTATGGGGTATTGTGTGTAGATTGATGAACTTTTTATTTAAATACATTTTTGAATTAGGCTGTAACGTAAGGGGTCTGAATACTTTCTGAATGCACTGTATATACCACTTTAATGATATTCATGGTCTGTCATCTAAAATATTTTCTTGATAAACATGTGTAATCAAGGTATTTTTTTATCTACAGTTACACCACCAACTGGCGATACAGCAGGTAAATATAATTTCCTGTTTTCCCCCAAGATATTTAAATGTGGTAGAGTTCCCTAATATCAGATTTTTGCAACAAACACAATAAATTAGCTATTTAGCGTCCTAAAGCTAAGAGAAAGAAAACATTAGTTACTTAATGGTCAGCGAGTGTTGCACCTTTTCCTTTTCAATTATGAGTTAATTGTTCGGTTGCGCCTCGACTCCTGTGGTTAAGTGCCGTCCACTTCTTTACGAATTCAGTTACAGTTATTAAAAGGTACATTCAGCAAGTTGACATCACTATACACAACAGGGACTTGTTTACAGACATGAACATAAATGCATCATTCTGATCCATCAGAACTGTTTATTTTAGTTATGTTTCATATTGTTATTTTCTGTGTCTAGGGACAACAAAGGTTCATTTTCTGCTGATGGACACTCTGGAAGAGCTGGGCCGAAGCGACCTGAAGAAATTTCAGTGGTACCTGATTAAGGGTGTGGCGGGCTTCTCTTCCATCTCAAAGTGCCAGCTGGAGAACGCTACCAGACCCACCACAGTGGATAGGATGGTAGAGAGCTACTGTGATGAGGGAGCTGTGGAGATCACACTGAAAATCCTGAGGAAGATAGGCCGGAACAAAATGGCTGATGAGTTAAAGAAGAAGTTCACAAACAATGTCTGAATTGTATACAGTACTGTTTGTCTACAACTGTATACAGTACTGTTTGTCTACAACTGTATGTCTACAACTGTATACAGTACTGTTTGTCTACAACTGTATGTCTACAACTGTATACAGTACTGTTTGTCTACAACTGTATGTCTACAACTGTATACAGTACTGTTTGTCTACAACTGTTTGTCTACAACTGTATACAGTACTGTTTGTCTACAACTGTATGTCTACAACTGTATACAGTACTGTTTGTCTACAACTGTATGTCTACAACTGTATACAGTACTGTTTGTCTACAACTGTATACAGTACTGTTTGTCTACAACTGTATGTCTACAACTGTATACAGTACTGTTTGTCTACAACTGTATACAGTACTGTTTGTCTACAACTGTTTGTCTACAACTGTATACAGTACTGTTTGTCTACAACTGTATACAGTACTGTTTGTCTACAACTGTATGTCTACAACTGTATACAGTACTGTTTGTCTACAACTGTTTGTCTACAACTGTTTGTCTACAACTGTATACAGTACTGTTTGTCTACAACTGTTTGTCTACAACTGTATACAGTACTGTTTGTCTACAACTGTATACAGTACTGTTTGTCTACAACTGTTTGTCTACAACTGTATACAGTACTGTTTGTCTACAACTGTATGTCTACAACTGTATACAGTACTGTTTGTCTACAACTGTTTGTCTACAACTGTATACAGTACTGTTTGTCTACAACTGTATGTCTACAACTGTATACAGTACTGTTTGTCTACAACTGTTTGTCTACAACTGTTTGTCTACAACTGTATACAGTACTGTTTGTCTACAACTGTTTGTCTACAACTGTTTGTCTACAACTGTATACAGTACTGTTTGTCTACAACTGTATACAGTACTGTTTGTCTACAACTGTATGTCTACAACTGTATACAGTACTGTTTGTCTACAACTGTATACAGTACTGTTTGTCTACAACTGTTTGTCTACAACTGTTTGTCTACAACTGTTTGTCTACAACTGTATACAGTACTGTTTGTCTACAACTGTTTGTCTACAACTGTATACAGTACTGTTTGTCTACAACTGTTTGTCTACAACTGTTTGTCTACAACTGTATACAGTACTGTTTGTCTACAACTGTTTGTCTACAACTGTATACAGTACTGTTTGTCTACAACTGTATACAGTACTGTTTGTCTACAACTGTATGTCTACAACTGTATACAGTACTGTTTGTCTACAACTGTATACAGTACTGTTTGTCTACAACTGTTTGTCTACAACTGTATACAGTACTGTTTGTCTACAACTGTATACAGTACTGTTTGTCTACAACTGTTTGTCTACAACTGTATACAGTACTGTTTGTCTACAACTGTATGTCTACAACTGTATACAGTACTGTTTGTCTACAACTGTTTGTCTACAACTGTATACAGTACTGTTTGTCTACAACTGTTTGTCTACAACTGTATACAGTACTGTTTGTCTACAACTGTATGTCTACAACTGTATACAGTACTGTTTGTCTACAACTGTTTGTCTACAACTGTATACAGTACTGTTTGTCTACAACTGTTTGTCTACAACTGTATACAGTACTGTTTGTCTACAACTGTATGTCTACAACTGTATACAGTACTGTTTGTCTACAACTGTTTGTCTACAACTGTATACAGTACTGTTTGTCTACAACTGTTTGTCTACAACTGTATACAGTACTGTTTGTCTACAACTGTTTGTCTACAACTGTATACAGTACTGTTTGTCTACAACTGTATACAGTACTGTTTGTCTACAACTGTATACAGTACTGTTTGTCTACAACTGTTTGTCTACAACTGTATACAGTACTGTTTGTCTACAACTGTATACAGTACTGTTTGTCTACAACTGTTTGTCTACAACTGTATACAGTACTGTTTGTCTACAACTGTATACAGTACTGTTTGTCTACAACTGTTTGTCTACAACTGTATACAGTACTGTTTGTCTACAACTGTTTGTCTACAACTGTATACAGTACTGTTTGTCTACAACTGTATACAGTACTGTTTGTCTACAACTGTTTGTCTACAACTGTATACAGTACTGTTTGTCTACAACTGTATGTCTACAACTGTATACAGTACTGTTTGTCTACAACTGTTTGTCTACAACTGTATACAGTACTGTTTGTCTACAACTGTTTGTCTACAACTGTATACAGTACTGTTTGTCTACAACTGTATGTCTACAACTGTATACAGTACTGTTTGTCTACAACTGTTTGTCTACAACTGTATACAGTACTGTTTGTCTACAACTGTTTGTCTACAACTGTATACAGTACTGTTTGTCTACAACTGTTTGTCTACAACTGTTTGTCTACAACTGTATACAGTACTGTTTGTCTACAACTGTTTGTCTACAACTGTATACAGTACTGTTTGTCTACAACTGTTTGTCTACAACTGTTTGTCTACAACTGTATACAGTACTGTTTGTCTACAACTGTATACAGTACTGTTTGTCTACAACTGTTTGTCTACAACTGTTTGTCTACAACTGTTTGTCTACAACTGTATACAGTACTGTTTGTCTACAACTGTTTGTCTACAACTGTATACAGTACTGTTTGTCTACAACTGTTTGTCTACAACTGTTTGTCTACAACTGTATACAGTACTGTTTGTCTACAACTGTTTGTCTACAACTGTATACAGTACTGTTTGTCTACAACTGTTTGTCTACAACTGTTTGTCTACAACTGTATACAGTACTGTTTGTCTACAACTGTTTGTCTACAACTGTATACAGTACTGTTTGTCTACAACTGTTTGTCTACAACTGTTTGTCTACAACTGTATACAGTACTGTTTGTCTACAACTGTTTGTCTACAACTGTATACAGTACTGTTTGTCTACAACTGTATACAGTACTGTTTGTCTACAACTGTTTGTCTACAACTGTATACAGTACTGTTTGTCTACAACTGTTTGTCTACAACTGTTTGTCTACAACTGTATACAGTACTGTTTGTCTACAACTGTTTGTCTACAACTGTTTGTCTACAACTGTATACAGTACTGTTTGTCTACAACTGTTTGTCTACAACTGTTTGTCTACAACTGTTTACAGTACTGTTTGTCTACAACTGTATGTCTACAACTGTATACAGTACTGTTTGTCTACAACTGTTTGTCTACAACTGTTTGTCTACAACTGTTTACAGTACTGTTTGTCTACAACTGTTTGTCTACAACTGTATACAGTACTGTTTGTCTACAACTGTTTGTCTACAACTGTTTGTCTACAACTGTATACAGTACTGTTTGTCTACAACTGTTTGTCTACAACTGTTTGTCTACAACTGTTTGTCTACAACTGTTTGTCTACAACTGTATACAGTACTGTTTGTCTACAACTGTTTGTCTACAACTGTATACAGTACTGTTTGTCTACAACTGTTTGTCTACAACTGTATACAGTACTGTTTGTCTACAACTGTTTGTCTACAACTGTATACAGTACTGTTTGTCTACAACTGTTTGTCTACAACTGTATACAGTACTGTTTGTCTACAACTGTATGTCTACAACTGTATACAGTACTGTTTGTCTACAACTGTTTGTCTACAACTGTATACAGTACTGTTTGTCTACAACTGTTTGTCTACAACTGTATACAGTACTGTTTGTCTACAACTGTTTGTCTACAACTGTATACAGTACTGTTTGTCTACAACTGTTTGTCTACAACTGTTTGTCTACAACTGTATACAGTACTGTTTGTCTACAACTGTTTGTCTACAACTGTATACAGTACTGTTTGTCTACAACTGTTTGTCTACAACTGTATACAGTACTGTTTGTCTACAACTGTTTGTCTACAACTGTATACAGTACTGTTTGTCTACAACTGTTTGTCTACAACTGTTTGTCTACAACTGTATACAGTACTGTTTGTCTACAACTGTATACAGTACTGTTTGTCTACAACTGTATACAGTACTGTTTGTCTACAACTGTATACAGTACTGTTTGTCTACAACTGTTTGTCTACAACTGTTTGTCTACAACTGTATACAGTACTGTTTGTCTACAACTGTTTGTCTACAACTGTATACAGTACTGTTTGTCTACAACTGTTTGTCTACAACTGTATACAGTACTGTTTGTCTACAACTGTTTGTCTACAACTGTTTGTCTACAACTGTTTGTCTACAACTGTTTGTCTACAACTGTATACAGTACTGTTTGTCTACAACTGTTTGTCTACAACTGTATACAGTACTGTTTGTCTACAACTGTTTGTCTACAACTGTATACAGTACTGTTTGTCTACAACTGTATGTCTACAACTGTATACAGTACTGTTTGTCTACAACTGTTTGTCTACAACTGTATACAGTACTGTTTGTCTACAACTGTTTGTCTACAACTGTATACAGTACTGTTTGTCTACAACTGTTTGTCTACAACTGTATACAGTACTGTTTGTCTACAACTGTTTGTCTACAACTGTTTGTCTACAACTGTATACAGTACTGTTTGTCTACAACTGTTGTCTACAACTGTATACAGTACTGTTTGTCTACAACTGTTTGTCTACAACTGTTTGTCTACAACTGTATACAGTACTGTTTGTCTACAACTGTTTGTCTACAACTGTTTGTCTACAACTGTATACAGTACTGTTTGTCTACAACTGTTTGTCTACAACTGTTTGTCTACAACTGTTTACAGTACTGTTTGTCTACAACTGTATGTCTACAACTGTATACAGTACTGTTTGTCTACAACTGTATACAGTACTGTTTGTCTACAACTGTTTGTCTACAACTGTTTGTCTACAACTGTTTACAGTACTGTTTGTCTACAACTGTTTGTCTACAACTGTATACAGTACTGTTTGTCTACAACTGTTTGTCTACAACTGTTTGTCTACAACTGTATACAGTACTGTTTGTCTACAACTGTTTGTCTACAACTGTTTGTCTACAACTGTATACAGTACTGTTTGTCTACAACTGTTTGTCTACAACTGTTTGTCTACAACTGTATACAGTACTGTTTGTCTACAACTGTTTGTCTACAACTGTATACAGTACTGTTTGTCTACAACTGTATACAGTACTGTTTGTCTACAACTGTATGTCTACAACTGTATACAGTACTGTTTGTCTACAACTGTATGTCTACAACTGTATACAGTACTGTTTGTCTACAACTGTTTGTCTACAACTGTTTACAGTACTGTTTGTCTACAACTGTATGTCTACAACTGTATACAGTACTGTTTGTCTACAACTGTTTGTCTACAACTGTATACAGTACTGTTTGTCTACAACTGTTTGTCTACAACTGTATACAGTACTGTTTGTCTACAACTGTATGTCTACAACTGTATACAGTACTGTTTGTCTACAACTGTTTGTCTACAACTGTATACAGTACTGTTTGTCTACAACTGTATACAGTACTGTTTGTCTACAACTGTTTGTCTACAACTGTATACAGTACTGTTTGTCTACAACTGTTTGTCTACAACTGTATACAGTACTGTTTGTCTACAACTGTATGTCTACAACTGTATACAGTACTGTTTGTCTACAACTGTTTGTCTACAACTGTATACAGTACTGTTTGTCTACAACTGTATACAGTACTGTTTGTCTACAACTGTTTGTCTACAACTGTTTGTCTACAACTGTATACAGTACTGTTTGTCTACAACTGTTTGTCTACAACTGTTTGTCTACAACTGTTTGTCTACAACTGTTTGTCTACAACTGTATACAGTACTGTTTGTCTACAACTGTTTGTCTACAACTGTATACAGTACTGTTTGTCTACAACTGTTTGTCTACAACTGTTTGTCTACAACTGTATACAGTACTGTTTGTCTACAACTGTTTGTCTACAACTGTTTGTCTACAACTGTATACAGTACTGTTTGTCTACAACTGTTTGTCTACAACTGTTTGTCTACAACTGTATACAGTACTGTTTGTCTACAACTGTATGTCTACAACTGTATACAGTACTGTTTGTCTACAACTGTATGTCTACAACTGTATACAGTACTGTTTGTCTACAACTGTTTGTCTACAACTGTATACAGTACTGTTTGTCTACAACTGTATGTCTACAACTGTATACAGTACTGTTTGTCTACAACTGTTTGTCTACAACTGTATACAGTACTGTTTGTCTACAACTGTTTGTCTACAACTGTATACAGTACTGTTTGTCTACAACTGTTTGTCTACAACTGTTTGTCTACAACTGTATACAGTACTGTTTGTCTACAACTGTATACAGTACTGTTTGTCTACAACTGTTTGTCTACAACTGTATACAGTACTGTTTGTCTACAACTGTTTGTCTACAACTGTTTGTCTACAACTGTATACAGTACTGTTTGTCTACAACTGTTTGTCTACAACTGTATACAGTACTGTTTGTCTACAACTGTATACAGTACTGTTTGTCTACAACTGTTTGTCTACAACTGTATACAGTACTGTTTGTCTACAACTGTTTGTCTACAACTGTTTGTCTACAACTGTATACAGTACTGTTTGTCTACAACTGTATACAGTACTGTTTGTCTACAACTGTATACAGTACTGTTTGTCTACAACTGTTTGTCTACAACTGTTTGTCTACAACTGTATACAGTACTGTTTGTCTACAACTGTTTGTCTACAACTGTATACAGTACTGTTTGTCTACAACTGTTTGTCTACAACTGTTTGTCTACAACTGTATACAGTACTGTTTGTCTACAACTGTATGTCTACAACTGTATACAGTACTGTTTGTCTACAACTGTTTGTCTACAACTGTATACAGTACTGTTTGTCTACAACTGTATACAGTACTGTTTGTCTACAACTGTTTGTCTACAACTGTATACAGTACTGTTTGTCTACAACTGTTTGTCTACAACTGTTTGTCTACAACTGTATACAGTACTGTTTGTCTACAACTGTATACAGTACTGTTTGTCTACAACTGTTTGTCTACAACTGTTTGTCTACAACTGTATGTCTACAACTGTATACAGTACTGTTTGTCTACAACTGTATACAGTACTGTTTGTCTACAACTGTATACAGTACTGTTTGTCTACAACTGTATACAGTACTGTTTGTCTACAACTGTTTGTCTACAACTGTATACAGTACTGTTTGTCTACAACTGTTTGTCTACAACTGTATACAGTACTGTTTGTCTACAACTGTTTGTCTACAACTGTTTGTCTACAACTGTTTGTCTACAACTGTATACAGTACTGTTTGTCTACAACTGTATACAGTACTGTTTGTCTACAACTGTATACAGTACTGTTTGTCTACAACTGTTTACAGTACTGTTTGTCTACAACTGTTTGTCTACAACTGTATACAGTACTGTTTGTCTACAACTGTTTGTCTACAACTGTATACTGTACTGTTTGTCTACAACTGTTTGTCTACAACTGTATACAGTACTGTTTGTCTACAACTGTATGTCTACAACTGTATACAGTACTGTTTGTCTACAACTGTTTGTCTACAACTGTATACAGTACTGTTTGTCTACAACTGTTTGTCTACAACTGTATACAGTACTGTTTGTCTACAACTGTATGTCTACAACTGTATACAGTACTGTTTGTCTACAACTGTATACAGTACTGTTTGTCTACAACTGTTTGTCTACAACTGTATACAGTACTGTTTGTCTACAACTGTATACAGTACTGTTTGTCTACAACTGTTTGTCTACAACTGTATACAGTACTGTTTGTCTACAACTGTATACAGTACTGTTTGTCTACAACTGTTTGTCTACAACTGTATACAGTACTGTTTGTCTACAACTGTATGTCTACAACTGTATACTGTACTGTTTGTCTACAACTGTATGTCTACAACTGTATACAGTACTGTTTGTCTACAACTGTATACAGTACTGTTTGTCTACAACTGTATACAGTACTGTTTGTCTACAACTGTTTGTCTACAACTGTATACAGTACTGTTTGTCTACAACTGTATACAGTACTGTTTGTCTACAACTGTTTGTCTACAACTGTATACAGTACTGTTTGTCTACAACTGTATACAGTACTGTTTGTCTACAACTGTTTGTCTACAACTGTATACAGTACTGTTTGTCTACAACTGTATGTCTACAACTGTATACTGTACTGTTTGTCTACAACTGTTTGTCTACAACTGTATACTGTACTGTTTGTCTACAACTGTATACAGTACTGTTTGTCTACAACTGTATGTCTACAACTGTATACAGTACTGTTTGTCTACAACTGTATGTCTACAACTGTTTGTCTACAACTGTATACAGTACTGTTTGTCTACAACTGTTTGTCTACAACTGTATGTCTACAACTGTATACAGTACTGTTTGTCTACAACTGTATGTCTACAACTGTATACAGTACTGTTTGTCTACAACTGTATGTCTACAACTGTTTGTCTACAACTGTATACAGTACTGTTTGTCTACAACTGTATGTCTACAACTGTATGTCTACAACTGTATACAGTACTGTTTGTCTACAACTGTATGTCTACAACTGTATGTCTACAACTGTATGTCTACAACTGTATACAGTACTGTTTGTCTACAACTGTATGTCTACAACTGTATACAGTACTGTTTGTCTACAACTGTATGTCTACAACTGTATACAGTACTGTTTGTCTACAACTGTATGTCTACAACTGTATACAGTACTGTTTGTCTACAACTGTATATATATTCACACATCAAGTCTTCTCTTGAGTTGGGCTCAGGGATGGAACAACTGTTGAACATCTGAGCTTGTGGGGGAAGGGTGGATAGTGTGTATGACTGTGGTTGTGGGGGAAGGGTGGATAGTGTGTATGACTGTGGTTGTGGGGGAAGGGTGGATAGTGTGTATGACTGTGGTTGTGGTTGTGGGGGAAGGGTGGATAGTGTGTATGACTATAGTTGTGGTTGTGGGGGAAGGGTGGATAGTGTGCATGACTGTGTGCCACATCTGTTGCTATGGGGTAATGTTATGGACAATATAGGATGAATCACAATAATGTAATTTTTATAATGCCAATCCTTGTTATATGTAACAATCATTAGTATAAACTGCCTACATTATTACGCATGTTATTAGTTAATTGTGGAAATATATATATAGATATATATTGTTTAATACCTGTATACAATCAATGTGAGTGCGTTAAATGCTTTTAGCAGTTAATCTGTTTATGTTCTGTGGGTGGCAATGTTTGCTCTTTATAAAAGATGGGTCCCAATCTCTCAAAGATCCTAAGATACAGGTGAACAGGGGTGGTCTGACAGTCACTGGGACCACAATCCAACTACGGATGGGGGGAGGTTTTAGCGGGTGAAATAGTGGAGAACAATTGGAGATTTACTCAGTAGCAGTGCAAATACCATGGTACAGCTATATGGACACTCAATAATTATGGTACTTTTTTATTAATGGTAAGTTTACAAACATATATTATATGTTTGTGTCAAGTGCAAATTGTATGTGGAGGCGTCAACAGCTGGAGCGCCCTTATGTATGTATTTTACAAATTGTCAAATAAATTCAATCAATCAATCAAAAATAATTGAAACTTGTATCTCATTATGGTGAAATATGTATAGGCGTCGCAGATAATAAGAAAAGACGCTCAGTATTTACCTGGTGAAATATGTATAGGCGTGTAACGCTCGTCCTCCTCATCTGAGGATGAGCAAGGATCGGACCAATATGCAGCGTGGTTTGAATACATGATTTATTTGTGAAAGACGAACACGAAGAACACTTGACAAAATACAAAATAACAAAACGACGTGAACAGACTTGTACTTGAGAACATAAAACAAGAACGCACGAACAGGAAGGAACACACGAACGAACCATAGACCGAAACAGTCCCGTGAGGCACAAACACTGACACAGGAACAATCACCCACAAACAAACAGTGAGAACAGCCTGCCTTAATATGGTTCTCAATCAGAGGAAACGTCAAACACCTGCCCCTGATTGAGAACCATATCAGGCTAATTGAAAATGCACCCAACATAGAAACACATAACATAGAATGCCCACCCAGCTCACGTCCTGACCAATTAAACAAAGACAAAACAAAGGAAATAAGGTCAGGAACGTGACAAGGCGTCGCAGATAATAAGAAAAGACGCTCAGTATTTACCTGGTGAAATATGTATAGGCATCACAGATAATAAGAAAAGACGCTCAGTATTTACCTGGCTAAAGGAGAAAGAATATAATATCTATTGTTCACTGGAAACTCATTCAGAATTGTAGATGAAGTTGTCTGGAAAAAGAACTGGGGGGTGTCTAAATATACTTCTCTGGCAAAGAAACTCAGAAGAGGTGATGATATGAATTACCTATTTTTATCCAAATTGTCCAAACAGATCCGCAAAAGGAAATGGATTCCTTAAAATATTTTAATGGACCCTGACCAAATATGGCTCATTAATCTATACGGTCCAAATAATAACGATCCATTCTTCCTTTAAAATATATATAATCATTTATCAAGTCTACAAGCAATACAAGACTCTATTATTATGGTATGAGATTATAATACCGTTTTAAATACCTCAATGGACCATAAAGAAACTCACATTACAAACTATCACGCTTATGCACTTAAGGAAGTCACGAATATCATGGATATATTGGAACTAGTGGATATATGGTCGCTTTAAAATCCTGACCTAGTGAGATATACATGGCGGATGCTCAATCAAGCTAGTCGTCTTGATTACTTTCTTATGTCATTCTCGCTGGCACCAAAAGTTTTTAAAGTGTTGTTAGGGGACAGAATGCGTTTGGAAAATAATTGGCATATACATTACTGCTAAAGAATTTCCACGTGGGCGAGGATATTGGAAATTTTAATCAAAGCCTATTGGATGACAACTTGTTTTTAATCATGAAGAATTCATTACTGATTTTTTCCGACATTATATAGGTACAGCAGATCCCCTTATTGTATGGGACACTTTTAAATGTGTCTTTAGAGGCCATCACTTCAATACTCATCTTTAAAACAAAAGCAATTTAAGTCAAAATAATTCATATTAACAAAGGAATTAGAGGGACTAACAGTACAGATAGATAAAAAACTGTACTATAGAGCCTCAGAGTTAAGTTAGAGGAAAAATAAATGGAGGGCCTACCAAATTATTGTTGAATCTTCACCATAGAAATATTACCAAATATAATTTACTGAAACTTGGTACAAATGACGGAGTCACCCATGATTCACCAAACTACATTTTGAAAGAGGAAGCATATGTTTTTATTTCAGTCTCCTCCATCTCCACTAACTGAAGCTCATTGTAAGATTTTTTTTCTAATAATAATAATGTTAAATTAACAGCTGTACAGAAAGACTCATGTGAAGGCCAAATTACAGAGGAGGAACTTCGATGAAATTAAAGCATTTAAGTCCCGGACAACTCCAGTGCTGGATGGCATACAAATTGAGGTATACCAAACCTTTTTTGATGTAAATAGAGGACCGTTACTAGCATGTCTTAACCATTCCTATAAAAATGGTAGATTAACAGATACTCAACAAGAAGGTCTGATTTCATTATAACTGAAACAGGACACGTGTCAAATGTAAAGATCCAGTCCATTAAAGAAATTAGAGGCCTCTTAGACTTCAGTGTTGTGATGCAATAATTCTAGCAAACTGCATAGCACATACAATTAAAAAAGGAGTTGTCGGATATTATTCATCCTAATTAGAAAGGTTTTTTACATGGACGATACACTGGAGATAATATAAGACAAGTACTGGAAACAATAGAACACAATGAACAATCTGGGAAACCAGGCCTGGTATTCACAGGTGACTTTAAATAGGCTTTTGATAAAGTACGAACGGAATTTAATTATAAATGCCTGGAATATAAAATGTTGGTGTATCTCTTATACATTAAAGTGATGTATAATAACCCCAGGTGTAAAATAGTAAATAATATCTATTAAAAACTGTCAAGAGGAGTAAAACAAGGTTGTCCACTGTCGGCATCTGTTTATTATGGCCATCGAAATGTTAGCTATTAAAATCAGATCAAGGGCCTAGAAATCCTGGGTGTAAAAACCAAGGTGTCATTGTATGCTGATGAACCATGTTTTCTTTTAAATCCACATGATTTGGATCACAAAAAAATACAACTTTTACATTACCATGTAGTTTACCAATAAAGTGGTCTGACAGTGAAGTCGACATACTCAGTATTCAGATCCCGAAAGAAAGAAATGATCTCACTACAATACATTTTAATAGAAAGTTCGCAAAAATAGATAGCATGGAAAGGAGAATACCTGTCTATTTGTGGAAACTCATCCTGATTTAGTCATATCCCAGTTTACCTATTTGCTTATGGCTTCGCCTACACCTAGCGACTTGTTTTTTAAATTATATTAGCAAAAAAATCCCATTTTATATTGAACGGGAAGCCAGACAAAATTAATCAAGCCTATTATGTAATAAATATGAATTTGGAGGGCAGAAATTATTAAATATTAAAGCATTAGACCTCTCACTAAAGGCTGCAGTCATACAAAAGTTATATTTCAATCGTAAAGGGTTCTCTAGCAGATTAGTAAGAATTTCTCACCCCATGTTCGATAATGGCCTTTTTCAGTTTATTCAGATTATCTATCTTTTGGTTATTTGAAAATGAAATCATCTTCAATATATCGCTATTTTTAATACAAGCCATAGAAAGCTGATTGCAATTTAATTTTAATCCACCAGAAAAGACTAAACAAATATTACAACAGATATTATGGTTCAACTCAAATATAATAACTGATAAAGAAAAACTTGTCTGTCGGTCCTGCATTAACTCTTAATAACTTTATTAACTTTTATTAACTCTGTTTTCACTTTGGGAAAAAATTGTGCCCAAATTAAACGGCCTCGTACTCTGTTCTGGATCAAACAATATGCATATTATTATTACTATTGGATAGAAAACACTCTGAAGTTTCTAAAACTGTTTGAATTATATCTGTGAGTAAAACAGAACTCATTTGGCAGCAAACTTCCAAACAGGAAGTGAAAATTCTGAAAATGGGGCTCTGTGTCAGGGCCTGCCTATTCAACTGGCTTATATTTATGGATCTGTATGCACTTCATATGCCTTCCACTAGATGTCAACAGGCAGTAGAATATTGAATGGGGTGTCTAGCTTGATCTGAGACCGAATGAGAGCTTTTGGAGTGACAAGTCCGCCCTATCGTCAGTATTCAGCTGCGCACCAGGGAACACGACATTGTCTTCTGAAATGCGTTACGTATACACGACGAAATGCTCCGGCTCTGATATTATTGGATACATATGAGAAAAACATCATAAAGTAGGATTTTCAACCGAGTTTGACCAGTTTATTCGACGTTTATTGTGATTTTTGGAATTTTTCGTTCCATGCGCCAAGAGTTGATTGGCATGTTCGCGCCACAATGCTAGCCAAAGTTTCTAATTCGACAGAAGAAATGGACATTCTAAAACCAAACAACGATTTATTCTGGAACTAGGACTCCTTTCACTACATTCTGTTGGAAGATCATCAAAAGTAAGAGAATATTTATGATGTTATTTCGTATTTTTGTGGTAAATGTTGGCTCCAACAAGGCGGAGAATATGTGAGCGCTGTCTCACAATATTGCATGCTGTATGTTGTACTAAAGTTATTTTTAAAAATCTAACACAGCGGTTGCATTAAGAACCAGTGTATCTTTCATTTGCTGTACAACATGTATTTTTTAGTAAAGTTTATGATGAGTTCTTTGGTTAGATAACGTGACTGTCAAAAATATTTCCGGGCAATTTTGTGCATTGTGGCTACGTATTCACAATGTAAAACCCAGGATTTGTAGCTCTAAATATGCACATTTTCAAACAAAACATAAATGTATTGTATAATATGATGTTATAAGACTGTGATCTGATGAATTTGTCCAAAGGTTAGTGATTAATTTTATCTCTATTTGTGGGTTTTGTGAAAGCTATCTTTACGGTGAATAAATGGCGTTGTGTGTTTGGCTATTGTGGTGAGCTAATATAAATATATATTATAAAAAAATATTGGCTGGATTCACAAGATGTTTATCTTTCATTTGCTGTACACCATGTATTTTTCATAAAGGTTTTATGATGAGTATTTATGTATTTCACGTTGCTCTCTGTAATTTTTCTGGCTGTTTTGGTGCTATTTGTGATGGTGGCTGCAATGTAAAAAAATAAACCAGTTTAATTTAAGGACAAAAAACTTTACACCTGTGCCATATAGACTGAATGGCACATGGTATATGAACTGATACACAAAACAACGCTTCATTCAAAAATTTAAATTTAAATTTAAATTATCATACAAAATTAAGAATTTCAACATTCACCTGGAGTTAACTTTGCAAATAGCACTGCTGGGTGATTTGAAAGGTCATAGTCAATCGATCAATAATATAATTATACTCATAGAAAAAAATCTTTAATTTACAATTTGAAGAAACTATGAGAATTAAGGTTCAGATCTTTTGTGAAACATTACAGCTGTCACATCGACTCCGGCTCCTCAACTCCAGCGTTGCCGGTATTCTAACCACCGGTCATGAGTCCATCATTACGCACACCTGCACGTCATCATGAGGCACACCTGGACTCCATTACCTCACTAATTACCTTCCCTATATCTGGCACTCCCTTAGGTTCTTTCCCCAGTCAGTATTGTTCCTTTGTTTATGCGTAGACGCTATTGTTACATTGTCTCATTCCATGTTTGTTGTTTTATTAAATGTTTCACCTGCACCTGCTTCACGACTCTCAGCATCTTCGTTACAGAATACTGACTCTAACAATGGAGGCAGCAGGAAAACAGAATCTCTCAGAGATTCTACGTCAACACCATCATCAGCTGGCACAACTGGAGACGGCAATGGAAGAGGTTATTCGCAGTGTGCAACATCTCAAACATACTCCGGAGGCGATACCGTCAACTAGCAGAGGATACTCCACAACCGAGCGATGCCTGTTTGTCCCTCTTGGAGAAATATGACGGCACCCCATCTAAATGACGTGGCTTCCTACTTCAGTGCTCCCTCTACTTTGCGCTCCAGATGGGAGCTCCCACCACCGAGATGAGGAGCTAGATTCATAAGAGGGGTTCATGGCTCTGTTCAAAAGCATCATCACACGGAGGGCAAAGGGGGGGGGGGGGGGGCGCCCAGCGTTTTGTAGCTATTCAGAAGAGGTCTGTGCGAGAAAGTCCAGACGGAACCGGCCTGTCGAGACGACAACCTCTCATTGTGCCATCCGTCTGGATAATCTACTTCTGGAGTGTTGGTACTCTCATCGCTTCTCTCCCTCCTTCAGTGAACACTCTGGATCAGAGCCTGAATCCATGAAGGTAGGGGTCACACCTCCCCTGCGGTGGAGCGACGCAGACGGAGACAGCTGGGGCTCTGTCTGTATTGTGGTCAAGGAGGGATCCAGCTCCAGCGGTGTCCGGTATTTCCTAATCCGGGATCCACAAGAGCAGATGGACGGTCACGTGATCTTCCACCTCCTGGGGCAGGAGGGAGTTTTCCATCTTTATTACTTTCTTTGGTGTCCATCACACTAGTTGACTGTCCCTCATGTACAGTGTCTACAGCGTTAGTGAATTCCGGTGACGCGGGGAACTTTATTGACCAGACCCTTGCCTCCTCTCTTAACATCTCATACCCGCTGTCCTCTCCTTTCCTGATTCAAGCCCTCGATAATCGGCCACTAGGATCTGGAACCATCGCACACATCACCCAACCACTCACCCTCACCGTGGAGTCCATTCATCAGGATAACATCCCCTTCTTCATCACCAGTGCACTAGGTCACAACATCATCCTCGGCCTCAACGCCATAACCCCACAATCTCATGGCTGAGGATGAGAATCACAGACTGGTCACCCGAATACCGGAGGACCTACTTCCCCATCCCTTGTGGTTCTATGTTGGTTGAGAGTCCTGTGGTTGCCCTTCAGCCCAACATCCCAGAGGTATACCAGAACCTGCGGGAGGTATTCTCCAAGACCCGCGCCACATGTCTTCCTCCTCATCGCCCCTGGGACTGTGCCATCGACCTGCTGGCAGGTATTTCTCGCACTACCCAATCCATCTCTGAGAAATACTGGTGGCCCACCTTGGCACAGGACGTCACACGCTATGTCAACTCCTGTTCCTTATGTGCCCAAACCAAATCCCCCACGGAAAGCTCCAGCAGGGAAACTCCTTCCCCTTCCCGTGCCTCAGCGCACCTGGTCCCAACTATCCATTGACTTTGTTACTGATCTCCCCTCCTCTGACGGTTTCACCACCATTTGTTGGTTGTGGATAGATTTTCAAAATCCTGACGTTTAATCTGGTTTCTGGTCTCCCTACTGCTCTTCAGGTCGCGGAGGCACTATTCCAACAGGTCTTCCGGCATTATGGCCTTCCGGAGGACATTGTCTTCGACCGTGGCCCCCAATTCACATCACAGGTATGGAGAACCTTTATGGAGAAGCTCGGGGTTCATGGTCAGCCTCACTTCCGGGTATCGGCCTCAGTCCAACGGACAGGTGGAGAGGATGAACCAGGTGCTGGGGAGGTTCCTGAGGAGACACTATCAGGACCGGCATGGAGTGGGCTCGATTCCTTACATTGTTCGGAGTACACCCAGAACTCGCTATGTCACTCCTTCACTGGGTTGATCCCCTTCTAGTGTGTTCTGGGTTTTTAGCTCCGTGGACCCCGGGCCAGACTGAAGCTCCTGCAGTTGATGAGTGGTTCAGGCATGCAGAAGAAGTGTGGCGTGATGCTCACGTGAGACTCCAGCGCACCGTCCACCATCAAAAGGAGCAGGCAGACTGCCACTGCAGTGTGACCCCCGTGTACTACCCTGGGGATCGTGTCTGGATCTCTACCAGGAACCTTCCACTCTGCCTGCCCTGCAAGAAGCTGAGCCCCCGGTGTGTGGGGCCATTCAACGTTCTCCGGAGGGTCAACAAGGTGAAGTATAGGTTACAGCTTCCCAGTGACTACAATATCTCACCTTCTTTTCATGTCTCCCTTCTCAGGCCGGTGGTTCCTGGTCCCCTAGCTGATGCTGTTCCCCACAACACCCCTCCCCTCTTTAATCTCCCTCAATTCAATTGAGATTACAAATACTGTATATCAGCAGTAGGGGGAAGCAGCACCACTGTCCGCCCCACCATCGTGTTTTTGTTGCCTAGCGACGGAGCGTCACGTACCATGGTAATACAATTATTAAAGTGAATATTGTGCTCTTCTATTGCGCATAAAATGATGTTCAAGGGGAAAACAGTGTTGTTTACAGTAGCTACTTTGTAATATTGCAAATGGACGTGGCTGTTTAACCATTAAGGATTCCAGCTTTAATCAGACTGAATGTCAGGGACTCATTTCACTCAGGGAAATATGTTGTATTTTGTTATGTATAACAGAGTCGTGGTGAATTCAGAATTGAATTGAGAATGGCTCATAAATTCAATTAATGAATTTGAATTAATAAGCAGGATACCGAATTGCAATTCAAGGAAATAGAGTTGAATTCAGTAATATTCAAATGCCTATTCGATTCTATAGTTGTAGTCTATACAAACATACATATTGAAAATAAAATACCAAACATGTTATATACATGCATATAAAATATTGATGAAACAATTGATTTTCAGAACAATCTCTTAAAATGAATGAAAACAAGGAAAACAAAACCTGTAGCTATTATATTTCATGAATTACTTAGATGTTGTTCAATATGGGGGAAATAATACATTTCCCACAATGCATTAGTTTAATGCACAAATTTACCCTAAAGCCTTCAAGACAAAGCCAAACAAATGAAATGGTTGGAGGAAATATAATGGTCTGTTCTAAGCACAAAGGTTAATAGAATATATGAACATTGTTTCCAGAGAAAAGTTATATTTTCTTTGGTATCTGGAAGTTTGACTTGTCAGATTCAATTAAACTCCCATGTTCTATGACTGAGTGACATTTGAATTGCACTGAATTCGATTATACTTCCTGTCACTCAAATTCTTATTCTACGTCCTGTGGGGTGTTGCCAATTGAATTCTAATTTCAACTCATGAGTTGAATTGGAGTCTATTCTAAAATGCAGATTTGAGCACAACCCTGGTGTATAAAATATCAGGTAGTGTTTTTCAATTGCATTAATCTATACTGAACAAAAATATAAACGCAACATGCAACAATTTCAAAAAATTTACTGAGTTACAGTTCATATTAGGGAATCGGTCAATTTAAGTCAATACATTAGACTCTAATCTATGGATTTCACGATTGGGCAGGGGCGCAGCCATGGGTGGGCTTGGGAGGGAATAGGCCCACCCACTTGGGAGCCAGGCCCAGCCAATCAGAATGAGTTTTTCCCCACAAAAGGGCTTAATTACAGACAGAAATCCTCCTCAGTTTCGCCCTGTCCGGTTGGCTGGTCTCAGATGATCCCGCAGCTGAAAAAGCCGGATGTGGAAGTCCTGGGCTGGCCTGGTTATATGTTGTCGGTGGTTGTGAGGCCGGTTGGATGTACTGCCAAATTCTTTATAATGACATTGGAGGTGGCTTTTGGTAGAGAAGTTAACATTAAATTATCTGGCAACAGCTCTGGTGAATACACCTGCAGTCAGCATGCCAATTGCACACTCCCTCAAAACTTGGGACATTTGTGGCATTATGTTTTGGGACAAAACTACACATTTTAGAGTGGCCTTTTATTGTTCCCAGCACAAGGTGCACCTGTGTAATGATAATGCTGTTTAATCAGCTTCTTGATATGTCACACCTGACAGGTGGATGGATTATCTTGGCAATGGAGAAGTGCTCACTAACAGGGGTGTTAACAAATTTATACACAACATTTGAGAGAAATAAGCTTTTTGTGCATCTGCAACATTTGTGGGATATTTTATTTCAGTTCATGAAACATGGACCAACACTTTACATGTTGTATTTATATATTTTTTCAGTGTATATTTACATTTTCACGTCAAAATTCATATCCACCCCACAAACATGAAGTCATCAACTCACTTCATGCTACAAATGCAAAGGCATTCATTCATTTACATTTATGCTATCATTCATTTCTACAACTGACCTGTCTGATGATGATAATATTAATGACAACAGGTATGAATTGACCTGTCTGATGATAACATGACAACAGGTATCAATTGACCTGTCTGATAATAACATGACAACATGTATGAATTGACCTGTCTGATGATAACATGACAACAGGTATGAATTGACCTGTCTGATGATAACATGACAACAGGTATGAATTGACCTGTCTGATGATAACATGACAACAGGTATGAATTGACCTGTCTGATAACAACATGACAACATGTATGAATTGACCTGTCTGATAACATGACAACAGGTATGAATTGACCTGTCTGATGATAACATGACAACAGGTATGAATTGACCTGTCTGATGATAACATGACAACAGGTATGAATTGACCTGTCTGATGATAACATGACAACAGGTATGAATTGACCTGTCTGATAATAACATGACATCATGTATGAATTGACCTGTCTGATAACATGACAACAGGTATGAATTGACCTGTCTGATGATAACATGACAACAGGTATGAATTGACCTGTCTGATGATAACATGACAACAGGTATGAATTGACCTGTCTGATAACAACATGACAACATGTATGAATTGACCTGTCTGATGACATGACAACAGGTATGAATTAATTGACCTGTCTGATGATAACATGACAACAGGTATGAATTGACCTGTCTGATGATAACATGACAACATGTATTAATTAATTAATTAATTACTAATCATCCACCAAGATGGCTTAGCAGTTCAGACGTCATTTTGTCCTCGTATTGTCGTATATATATGTATTTACACCTTTCTTCGCATATCTTTTATATATTTTATTATCCAAGAACTCAACTACAAAAGCTTTCCTGCAACCCGCCTCACCAATTACAAAAAAAAAGTATTATTTACCTCAAATCTGAAAATCCAGTGGAAGCTAGCCAGGGGCTAATCAGAAGCTAGCCAGAAAGCTAACCAGAAGCTAGCCGGAAGCTAGCCAGAAGCTAATCTGAAGCTGCCCAGAAGTTAGCCGGTTTGCTGTCTAGCGTTGGTGTTTCAGCTGCCCACTTTTTGTGGTCATCAGCTATTCCTTTAGCTCGATAACCTACCGGCACTTTTGTGCAACGCGACTCGGACCGGAGCATACCGGGCCTTTTTTTTTTTTTTTTCTCAGTGTCCCCGGATTTCAGCTGCAGGCTCTGGACATTTGCACCCTGATTTCGCAGCTAGCTAGCTGCAAACCGTGTGACTATTGGCTTACGTTGATCCCGGAGCAAACTTAAATTATTCCGGAGCTAGCCAGCTGAGGAGTTCCATCAGCCATTCCTGGGCTACAGTCACCTATCCGGACCCGTTTTTTTTTTGCTGCAGATACGGAGCCCCACCGGGCCTTCACGACTGACTGCCGATGTTATCTGCCCGAGGGAGTTATCCAACTAGCACCTCCGTCGCGACGTTACCTGAACGCTCATCTGGGGCCCGCTAATCGTTAGCTGTCTTATCGGCTGCTATCTGAATAAGTATATCGGACATTTTTTTCTTGGGTCACTATATCTATTTTGCCAATTGGATTGATCCCCTCTACCACACGGAACCCCACTAATCTACCGACGGAAACGCACGAGGTGTCTAAAAATAGACCTCCATCCTATGCTATCTTGCTACCGATAGCCATCTACCCGGCCAGCTGTCTGGATCGCCGTGACCCCAACCAACCTCTACTCACTGGACCCTTATTGATCATTCGATTAAGCATGCCTCTCCTTAATGTAAATATGCTGTTCTGGTTAGTGTTTATTGGCTTATTTCACTGTAGAGCCTCTAGCCCTGCTCACTATACCATATCCAACCTTTCAGTTCCACCACCCACATATGCGATGACATCACCTGGTTTCAATGATGTTTCTAGAGACAATATCTCTCTCATCATCACTCAATACCTAGGTTTACCTCCACTGTATTCACATCCTACCATACCTTTGTCTGTACATTATTCCTTGAAGCTATTTTATCGCCCCCAGAAACGTCCTTTTACTCTCTGTTCTAGACGTTCTAGACGACCAATTCTCATAGCTTTTAGCCGTACCCTTATCCTACTCCTCCTCTGTTCCTCTGGTGATGTAGAGGTGAATCCAGGCCCTGCAGTACCTAGCTCCACTCCTATTCCCCAGGCGCTCTCTTTTGATGACTTCTGTAACCGTAATAGCCTTGGTTTCATGCATGTTAACTTCTTCAGGCTGCAAGCCCGAGGTCGGTACACTTATGACAACATCCAGCTCAAGTGCAGGGCGCAAAATTAAAAAATATATATTTTTAAAATATTTAACTTTCACACATTAACAAGTCCAATACAGCATTTGAAAGATAAACATCTTGTGAATCCAGCCAACATGTCCGATTTTTAAAATGTTTTACAGCGAAAACACCACGTATATTTATGATAGTTCACCACCAAATACAAAAGAGGACAGACATTTTTCACAGCACAGGTAGCATGCACAAAGCCAACCTAACTAACCAAGAACCAACCAAACTAACCAAGAAACAACTTCATCAGATGACAGTCTTATAACATGTTATACAATAAATCTATGTTTTGTTCGAAAAATGTGCATATTTGAGGTATAAATCAGTTTCACATTGCAGCTACCATCACAGCTACCGTCAACAATAGCACCGAAGCAACCAGAGTAATTACAGACACCAACGTCAAATACCTAAATACTCATCAAAAACATTTCAGAAAAATATATGGTGTATAGCAAATGAAAGACAAAGATCTTGTGAATACAGCCAATATTTCCGATTTTTTAAGTGTTTTACAGCTAAAACACAATAGAGCGTTATATTAGCTTACTACAATAGCTAACACACAACAGCATTGATTCCAGGTAATCGGTAGCGATAGCACAGTTCGACAGATATATGAAATAGCATCCCAAATTGGGTCCTACCTTTGTTGATCTTCCATCAGAATGTTGTACAAGGAGTCCGTTGTCCAGAACCGTCTTTGTTTGGATTCAGAACAAACTCTTTCCCTCTTGAATTAGCAAGCACACTGGCCATGCGGCGCTAACCTCTCCTTCGTGAACAAAGTCATACAACGCAACACGCCTAAAGTCCCGAATAAATTTCAATAATATAATAAAACTATATTGAAAAAACATACTTTAGGATGATATTGTGACATGTATCAAATAAAATCTAAGCCGGAGATTGTATTCACCCATAACGCCAGCTTTCCAGAAGGCGATTCCAGATCCAACTTCGCACTTTCGAAAAAAGAAAAAAAATGGCGGACCCCTCATTCCAAGATGATGTATTCCACCTCAGAACAAGATAATCAACTCATTTCTGCTCTCACTTCCTCTTGACACCCAGGGGAAGGTGTATGACGTGTATGTATAGTCCTAAGTGACATGCCCATTTATAGGCAAGCTCTTGAACAGAGACCTCGCTTTCAGAAATCTCACTTCCGGATAGGAAGTGGGCTGCAGAAGGAGTTCTGTTTCACTTAGAGAAATAATTCAAACGGTTTTAGAAACTAGAGAGTGTTTTCTATCCAATAGTAATAATAATATGCATATTGTACGAGCAAGAATTGAGTACGAGGCCATTTGAAATGGGCACATTTTCCCAAGTCCCCCTGCAGCCTGAAGAAGTTAACATTAGAAGCCTCCTCCCTAAGTTTGTTTTGTTCACTGCTTTAGCACACTCTGCCAACCCGGATGTTTTAGCCGTGTCTGAATCCTGGCTTAGGAAGACCACCAAAAATTCTGACATTTTCATCCCCAACTACAAGATTTTCAGACAAGATAGAACGGCCAAAGGGGGCGGTGTTGCAATCTACTGCAAAGATTGCCTGCAGAGTTCTGTTTTACTATCCAGGTCTGTTCCCAAACAATTTGAACTTCTACTTTTAAAAATCCACCTCTCTAAAAACAAGTCTATCACCGTTGCCGCCTGCTATAGACCACCCTCTGCCCCCAGCTGTGCTCTGGACACCATATGTGAACTGATTGCCCCCCATCTATCTTCAGAGCTCGTGCTGCTAGGCGACCTAAATTGGAACATGCTTAACACCCCAGCCATCCTACAATCTAAGCTTGATGCCCTCAATCTCACACAAATTATCAATGAACCTACCAGGTACCACCCCAATTCCGTAAACACGGGTACCCTCATAGATATCATCCTTACAAACTTGCCCTCCAAATACACCTCTGCTGTTTTCAACCAAGATCTCAGCGATCACTGCCTCATTGCCTGCATCCGTAATGGGTCAGCGGTCAAACGACCTCCACTCATCACTGTCAAAAGCTCCCTGAAACACTTCAGCGAGCAGGCCTTTCTAATCGACCTGGCCGAGGTATCCTGGAAGGATATTGATCTCATCCCGTCAGTAGAGGATGCCTGGATATTTTTTTTAAATGCCTTCCTCACCACCTTGAATAAGCATACCCCATTCAAGAAATGTAGAACCAGGAACAGATATAGCCCTTGGTTCTCTCCTGACCTGACTGCCCTTAACCAACAGAAAAACATCCTATGGCGTTCTGCATTAGCATCGAACAGCCCCCGTGATATGCAACTTTTCAGGGAAGCTAGAAACCAATATACACAGGCAGTTAGAAAAGCCAAGGCTAGCTTTTTCAAGCAGAAATTTGCTTCCTGCAACACAAATTCAAAAAAGTTCTGGGACACTGTAAAGTCCATGGAGAATAAGAACACCTCCTCCCAGCTTCCAACTGCACTGAAGATAGGAAACACTGTCACCACCGACAAATCCACTATAATTGAGAATTTCAATAAGCATTTTTCTACGGCTGGCCATGCTTTCCACCTGGCTACCCCTACCCCGGTCAACAGCACTGCCCTCCCCTCTGCTACTCGCCCAAGCCTTCCCCATTTCTCTTTCTCCCAAATACAGTCAGCTAATGTTCTGAAAGAGCTGCAAAATCTGGACCCTTACAAATCAGCCGGGCTAGATAATCTGGACCCTTTCTTTCTAAAACTATCTGCTGAAATTGTTGCCACCCCTATTACTAGCCTTTTCAACCTCTCTTTTGTGTCGTCTGAGATTCTCAAAGTTTGGAAAGCAGCTGCGGTTATCCCCCTCTTCAAAGGGGGGGACACTCTTGACCCTAACAGCTACAGACCTATATCTATCCTACCCTGCCTTTCTAAGGTCTTCGAAAGCCAAGTCAACAAACAGATTACCGACCATTTCGAATCCCACCATACCTTCTCCGCTTATGCAATCTGGTTTCAGAGCTGGTCATGGGTGCACCTCAGCCACGCTCAAGGTCATAAACGATATCTTAACCGCCATCGATAGGAAACAATACTGTGCAGCCGTATTCATTGACCTGGCCAAGGCTTTTGACTCTGTCAATCACCACATCCTCATCGGCAGACTCGACAGCCTTGGTTTCTCTAATGATTGCCTCGCCTGGTTCACCAACTACTTCTCTGATCGAGTTCAGTGTGTCAAATCGGAGGGTCTGTTGTCCGGGCCTCTGGCAGTCTCTATGGGGGTGCCACAGGGTTCAATTCTTGGACCGACTCTCTTCTCTGTATACATCAATGATGTCGCTCTTGCTGCTGGTGATTCTCTGATCCACCTCTACGCAGACGACACTATTCTGTATACCTCTGGCCCTTCTTTTGACACTGTTTTAAAACCTGTTGAGGATAGGGGGCGCTATTTACACTTTGGGGGAAAATCGTTCCCAATTTAAACGGCCTCGTACTCAATTCTTGCTCGTACAATATGCATATTATTATTACTATTGGATAGAAAACACTCTCTAGTTTCTAAAACCGTTTGAATTTTGTCTGTGGGTAAAACAGAACTCATTTGGCAGCAGACTTTCTGACCAGGAAGTGGAAAGTCTGAATTCGATGCTCTGTTTAAGCACCTGCCTATAAATGGGCATGATACGTATGACTATACGTGCACGTCATACACCTTCCTCTAGATGTCAAGAGGAAGTGAGAGGAGAAAGGAGTTGATTATCTTGGCCTGAGATGGAATGAACCCTCTTGGAATGAGGTGTCCTCCATTTTTTGTTTTCTGCAAGGCGCGTGGAGGGACCTGTAATTGCCTTCTGAAAAGCTGTCTTTACAGGCGAATACGATCTCCGGCTTTGATTTTATTTGATACATGTCACAATATCATCGTAAAGTATGTTTTTTCAATATAGTTTTATTAGAATATTGATATTTTTTCGGGACGTTAGGCGTGTTGCGTTGTCTGTGTTTGTTGACGATGGAGAGCTACTTGCCACTTGGCTAGTGCGCTTGCTAATTCAAGAGGGACAAAGGACATTCTAAAACCAACCAACGATTGTTCCCGACAAAGGACCTCTTGTACAACATTCTGATGGAAGCTCATAAAAAGTAGGACTCATTTTATGATTCTATTTCATATATCTGTCGAACTGTGTACTATTAGTTTTGCGCTCAGGTTTTGGTCACTATCTCGCCATAACGTAAGCCTTATGTCGTAAAGAAGTTATTTTTAGAATTCTAACACTGCGATTGCATTAAGAACTAATGGATCTATCGTTTCCTATACAACATGTATTTTTTTGTAATGTTTATGAATAGTTATTTGGTCAGAATAGGTGAGAGTCTAATAGAAATATCCGCACATTCTGGGAAAAAGATGCTACGTTAGCACAGTGTGTAACCACTGATTTCAGCTCTAAATATGCACATTTTCGAACAAAACATAAGTGTATGTATAACCTGATTGTCAGGTTTTGGCCAGGACTGTTCAGGTTTTGGTCACTAGATGTCCCCATTGCACCTTTTTTGTACCTTTTGTTTTTTCCTTGCTCTAATTATTGTTTGCACCTGTGTGTCGTTCCCTTGTTAGTATTTAATCCCTGTGTGTTCCTCAGTTCTTTGCTCAGTGTTTGTATGTTAGCACCCAGCCCCAGCCTTGTTGTGAACATATTTTCTCTTGTTGGATTTTCCAGAGGTTCTCTGGTTTAGTTCTTGTGTATTTTTGAGTAGTCTTTTGAGGTTTGTTTTTCCCTGCTGTTTTTACCACTTTGTGGAGTTTCTTTGTATTTTGGAGGATATTCATTTTGTGCCTCTTGGCTTTATTTTTGGACGTGGTGGATTTATATTCTTTGCCTGAAAATCTTGTCCTTTTATTAAACCACCATCTCTAGTACTGCTGAGTCTGCCTCATCTTCTGGGTTCTGCCGACTATTAGTGACTGTTTCTCTCACCGGGTCCTGACAGAAACACTGAGCCATTAAAATGAACCCAGAGGCAGCCAGTACCCAGGACTTTTTTCCCATGCTGTCCCACCACGAGGGGACTGTCCAACGTCACGAAGCTGCTCTGGTTCAGCAAGAGGCCTTAATGGCTGGACATTCTCAACTTCTGTCGGAGATGATGACTTCCATAAAGCAGATTTCTGATCAACTTTCCCCTGCAACCGCTTCTGCTCCAGTTCATCAGATTTAAGTGCCCGTGGCAGTTAACCCCCTGGCTGAACCTCGTCTGCCGCCTCCCCAACGGTTCTCAGGTGATCCGAGTGTTTGTAAGGGGTTTTTCACCCAATGTTCTCTCTCCTTCGAGCTGCAACCCTCGTCGTTTCCCACCGACCGGTCCAAGATAGCATATATCATCACCCTGCTGTCGGAAAAAGCCCTAGCCTGGGCTACTGCTGTGTGGGATGCCGAAAGTCCCTGCTGTGCCAGCTACTCTACCTTTGCTGAAGAATTCAAGCGAGTGTTTCAAGATCCCACCAGCGGTCCTGACTCAGCCAAACAGCTCCTGACTCTCAGCCAAGGTTGGCGCAGCGTGACGGACTATGCCATCCAGTTCCGCACGGTGGCAGCAGCGAGTGGCTGGAACGACGAGGCGCTCACAGTGTGTTTTTTGAAGGGTCTTTCCGACACCATCCAAGATGAACTGGCCACTCGGGAACCACCGGACAACCTCGAGTCCCTGATCAAGTTGGCTTCACGCATAGACCAGCGTCTGAGAGAGAGAGAGCTCAACCGTAGATCTCTCACCCTAGCTCCTATCGGTCCCAGCTCCGAGTCTCCACCTTTATCCTCGCTGACTCCACCGGAACCCATGCAGGTTGGACGCATCTCCCAGGCTGAGAGAGACCGCCGGATAAGGGAGCGATGCTGTCTATATTGCGGCAAACCGGGCCATTTCCTCTCCACGTGTCCCGGGCTCCAGGGAAAAGGCACTCTCCCGTGCAGGCCTGGGAGGACTGTAACGGGAAACATAACCTCCTCCCATCCATCCAACTCCCGCCTGCTTATTCCAGTTACCCTTTCCTGGGACAACCACGAGCTTCCCCTTCAAGCCTTGGTAGACTCTGGAGCCGCAGGTAACTTCATGGATGGTGTCTGGGCGAAGGAGAATGGCGTTCCCTCTGAACCTCTAAGTGACCCCATAAGGGTTACTACGTTGGATGGAAGCCCTTTGGGATCTGGACTTGTCACTCGTGTCACTACCCCCTTGCGACTTTCAGTTTCCCAACACCAGGAAGTGATGAACTTTCATCTGACCTCGTGTTCCGAGTTCCCTCTCGTCCTTGGATACCCCTGGCTTCACAGCCATAACCCTCACATCGACTGGTCTGTGGGCACTATCAAGCAGTGGGGTCCTACGTGCCAAGCCACTTGTATCTTCCCTAGTTCCCCGAGTTCCCCTCCCGAGTCTCTAGAATCCATCGACCTGTCCCGAGTTCCCGAGTGTTACCATGACCTCAAACCGGTGTTTAGCAAACAGAGGGCCACCAAACTACCACCCCATAGACCTTACGATTGCCCCATCGACCTGTTTCCGGGCACCTGCCCCCCCAGGGGTCGGATCTTTTCCCTATCTCCTCCCGAACGAGCTGCTATGGATACCTACATCAAGGACGCTCTGGCAGCAGGCCTCATGCGTCCATCCACCTCGCCGGCGGGAGCAGGGTTTTTCTTTGTGGCCAAAAAAGACGGTGGATTACGTCCTTGCATCGACTACCGGGGACTTAATGCCATAACCGTCCGTAACCGCTACCCGCTACCCCTTATGGCCACAGCCTTTGAGCTGCTCCAGGAAGCAGTGGTCTTCACTAAGCTTGACCTACGGAACGCATACCATCTTGTGCGGATCAAACCCGGTGACGAGTGGAAGACCGCTTTCAACACGCCTACTGGTCACTACGAATACTTGGTGATGCCCTTCGGCCTGACCAACGCCCCGGCTGTGTTCCAAGCGCTCATAAACGATGTGCTTAGGGATATGCTTAACATTTTCGTGTTTGTTTACTTGGATGACATCCTCATCTTTTCGAGCTCCCTTCAAGAACACACTAAGCATGTCAGACAAGTGCTCAAACGCCTCCTAGACAGCCATTTGTACGTTAAGCCGGAAAAGTGTGAATTCCATTCCTCTCGAGTACAATTCCTGGGATTTGTAGTGGAACCCGGTCGAGTCCAGATGGACCCCAAGAAGGTAGGGGCGGTAGCGGATTGGCCCACCCCCAAGTCCGTTAAGGAAGTTCAGCGTTTCCTGGGCTTCACTAACTTTTACCGCAAGTTCATCAAGAACTTCAGCTCGGTGGCAGCCCCTCTCTCAGCTGTAACCAAGGGTGGCAACACAAGGTTTCTGTGGGGAAGAGAAGCTGAGACGGCCTTCCAAGGACTCAAGCAGCACATCCTCTCTGCTCCCATCCTGACACTACCGACGGCGGATGAACCTTTTGTGGTGGAGGTAGACGCATCAGAGGTTGGTGTTGGAGCTGTCCTGTCTCAGAGGGGTGAAGACAAGAGGCTTCATCCTTGCGCCTTCTTCTCTCACCGGCTTACCCCGGCCGAGAGGAATTACGATGTGGGGGATCGTGAACTCCTAGCGGTTAAGATGGCATTGAAGGAATGGAGACACTGGCTCGAGGGGGCTTCTCAACCATTTCAAGTGCTTACGGACCACAAAAATCTGGAGTATATCCAGCAGGCGAAGCGGTTGAACTCCAGACAAGCTCGATGGTCTCTTTTCTTCAGCCGATTCCAGTTTATCCTCACCTATAGACCCGGGTCGAAGAATCTCAAACCGGACGCCTTGTCACGAGTCTACTCTCCTGCCATTCGAGAAGATACTGACATGACTGTTCTTCCGGCCGCTAAGATCGTGGCTCCAATCTCGTGGCAAGTTGAGGATACCGTGAGACAAGCTCAAGCCATCGAACCGGGTCCTAAGGGAGGTCCTGCCAATCGGTTGTTTGTTCCCAAGGCAGCAAGATCCCAAGTTCTTCTGTGGGGGCACTCCTCTCGCCTCACCTGTCACCCGGGCGTAGTTCGCACCTTGGAGTTCATTCAGCGTAAGTTCTGGTGGCCCACCATAAGAGAAGACGTTGCCACTTTCGTCAAGGCCTGTCCCGTGTGCTGCCAGGGCAAATCTTCTCACCTCCGCCCTCAAGGACTCCTTCACCCTTTATCTATTCCCCACCGACCCTGGTCCCATATCTCGTTGGACTTTATTACTGGCCTTCCTCCGTCCCATGGTAATACTACTATCCTAGTCATCATCGACAGGTTTTCTAAGGCGGCCAGGTTTGTTCCCTTGACCAAATTACCTTCTGCCAAGGAAACAGCTGAGTTGGTGATTAACCATGTGTTCCGAGTCTTTGGCATTCCGCAAGATATGGTTTCCGACAGAGGTCCCCAGTTCGCCTCAAGGTTTTGGAAGGCCTTCTGCCAACTCATAGGGGCCACGGCCAGTTTATCTTCAGGGTACCATCCGGAGTCCAACGGCCAAACCGAGAGGATGAATCAGGAGTTGGAAACCACCCTCAGATGTATGGTTTCCAACAACCCATCCACATGGTCATCCTTCATTGTTTGGGCCGAGTACGCGCACAACACCTTGTGCTCCTCCTCCACTGGTATATCCCCGCACGAGTGTCAGTTTGGCTATGCTCCTCTATTGTTCCCGGACCAGGAGGCAGAAGTCAGAGTGCCTTCAGCCTCGAGGTTCATCAGACGCTGTCGGCTTACGTGGAAGAAGGCCCGTCTTAATCTTCTGCGTTCCTCACAGCAGTACCAGCGACAAGCCAACAGACGTCGCCGTCCCGGTCCTACCCTGTACCCCGGCCAGAGAGTATGGCTCTCAACAAAGAACTTACCGCTACGGGTGGAGTCTCGCAAGCTGTCCCAGAGATTCATCGGTCCCTTTAAGATTGACAGGAGAGTCAATCCCGTTACTTTTCGCCTGCACTTACCCAGATCCCTTAAGATCAATCCAACATTTCACATTTCTTTATTAAAACCTGTTGTTTTTTCTCCCCTTATCCCGGCAGGCAGACCTCCCCCTCCGCCCTGTGTCATCGGAGGCCAGTCGGCTTATACCGTCCACCGGATACTGGATTCCCGCCGGGTGCAGCGGTCCTGGCAGTATCTGGTGGACTGGGAAGGCTACGGTCCCGAGGAGCGCTCCTGGGTTCCTGCCAAGGACATACTGGACCCTGACCTCATTCGTCAGTTCAGGGCCTTCCACCCTGAGAAGGCTGGTAGGAACGTCAGGAGCCGTTCCTAGGAGGGGGATTCTGTCAGGTTTTGGCCAGGACTGTTCAAGTTTTGGTCACTAGATGTCCCCATTGCACCTTTTTTGTACCTTGTTTTTTCCTTGCTCTAATTATTGTTTGCACCTGTGTGTCGTTCCCTTGTTAGTATTTAATCCCTGTGTGTTCCTCAGTTCTTTGCTCAGTGTTTGTATGTTAGCACCCAGCCCCAGCCTTGTTGTGAACATATTTTCTCTTGTTGGATTTTCCAGAGGTTCTCTGGTTTAGTTCTTGTGTATTTTTGAGTAGTCTTTTGAGGTTTGTTTTTCCCTGCTGTTTTTACCACTTTGTGGAGTTTCTTTGTATTTTGGAGGATATTCATTTTGTGCCTCTTGGCTTTATTTTTGGACGTGGTGGATTTATATTCTTTGCCTGAAGATCTTGTCCTTTTATTAAACCACCATCTCTAGTACTGCTGAGTCTGCCTCATCTTCTGGGTTCTGCCGACTATTAGTGACTGTTTCTCTCACCGGGTCCTGACACTGATGTTATAGGACTGTCATCTGATGGAGCTTATCAAGGTTAGTCAAAAATTATATCTTTTGCTGGTTTGTTACGATCGCTAACGTGCCTATTGCTATCGCTAACGTGCCTTGATGAATGAATGCGGTAGTGTGGTAGGCTATTGTAGTAAGCTAATATAATGCTATATTGTGTTTTCGCTGTAAAACACTTAATAAATCGGAAATATTGGCTGGAATCACAAGATGCCTGTCTTTCATTTGCTGTACACCATATATTTTTCAGAAATGTTTTATGATGAGTATTTAGGTATGCCACGTTGGTCTCTATAATTACTCTGGCTGCTTCGGTGCTATTGTTGACGGTAGCTGTGATGGTAGCTGCAATGTAAAACTGATTTATACCTCAAATATGCACATTTTTCGAACAAAACATAGATTTATTGTATAACATGTTATAAGACTGTCATCTGATGAAGTTGTTTCTTGGTTAGTTTGGTTGGTTCTTGGTTAGTTAGGTTGGCTTTGTGCATGCTACCTGTGCTGTGAAAAATGTCTGTCCTTCTTTGTATTTGGTGGTGAGCTAACATAAATATACGTGCTGTTTTCGCTGTAAAACATTTTAAAAAATCGGACATGACTGGATTCACAAGATGTGTATCTTTCATTTGCTGTATTGGACTTGTTAATGTGTGAAAGTTAAATATTTCTAAAAAATATTTTTTGAATTTCGCGCTCTGCCTTTTCAGTGGAATGTGGGAGGAGATCCGCTAGCGGAACGCTGGGGCTAGGCAGGTTAACAACCCTCCAGGCGAGCTTCAATGCCATACAACTCTCCTTCCGTGGCCTCCAATTGCTCTTAAATACAAGTAAAACTAAATGCATGCTCTTCAACCGATCGCTGCCTGCACCTGCCCACCTGTCCAACATCACTACTCTGGACGGCTCTGACTTAGAATATGTGGACAACTACAAATACCTAGGTGTCTGGTTAGACTGTAAACTCTCCTTCCAGACTCACATCAAACATCTCCAATCCAAAGTTAAATCTAGAATTGGCTTCCTATTCCGCAACAAAGCATCCTTCACTCATGCTGCCAAACATACCCTTGTAAAACTGACCATCCTACCAATCCTCGACTTCGGTGATGTCATTTACAAAATAGCCTCCAAAACCCTACTCAATAAATTGGATGCAGTCTATCACAGTGCCATCCGTTTTGTCACCAAAGCCCCATATACTACCCACCACTGCGACCTGTACACTCTCGTTGGCTGGCCCTCGCTTCATACTCGTCGCCAAACCCACTGGCTCCAGGTCATCTACAAGACCCTGCTAGGTAAAGTCCCCCCTTATCTCAGCTCGCTGGTCACCATAGCAGCACCTACCTGTAGCACGCGCTCCAGCAGGTATATCTCTCTGGTCACCCCCAAAACCAATTCTTCCTTTGGCCTTTGGTTCTCTGCTGCCAAAGACTGGAACGAACTACAAAAATCTCTGAAACTGGAAACACTTATCTCCCTCACTAGCTTTAAGCACCAGCTGTCAGAGCAGCTCATAGATTACTGCACCTGTACATAGCCCATCTATAATTTAGCCCAAACAACTACCTCTTTACCTACTGTATTTATTTATTTTGCTCCTTTGCACCCCATTATTTCTATCTCTACTTTACAGTTTCTTCCACTGCAAACCAACCATTCCAGTGTTTTTATTTTTTTACTTGCTATATTGTATTTACCTCGCCACCATGGCCTTTTTTATATTTTTATTTATTTATATATATTTTGTTTGCCTTCACCTCCCTTATCTCACCTCACTTGCTCACATTGTATATAGACTTATTTTTCACTGTATTATTGACTGTATGTTTGTTTTACTCCATGTGTAACTATGTGTTGTTGTATGTGTCGAACTGCTTTGCTTTATCTTGGCCAGGTCGCAATTGTAAATAAGAACGTGTTCTCAATTTGCCTACCTGGTTAAATAAAGGTGAAATAAATAAAAATTGACCTGTCTGATAATAACATGACAACAGGTATGAATTGACCTGTCTGATGATAACATGACAACAGGTATGAATTGACCTGTCTGATAATAACATGACAACAGGTATGAATTGACCTGTCTGATGATAACATGACAACAGGTATGAATTGACCTGTCTGATGATAACATGACAACAGGTATAAATTGACCTGTCTGATGATGACATGACAACAGGTATGAATTGACCTGTCTGATGATGACATGACAACAGGTATGAATTGACCTGTCTGATGATAACATGACAACAGGTATGAATTGACCTGTCTGATGATAACATGACAACAGGTATGAATTGACCTGTCTGATAATAACATGACAACAGGTATGAATTGACCTGTCTGATAATAACATGACAACAGGTATGAATTGACCTGTCTGATGATAACATGACAACAGGTATGAATTGACCTGTCTGATGATAACATGACAACAGGTATGAATTGACCTGTCTGATGATAACATGACAACATGTTGAATTGACCTGTCTGATGATAACATGACAACAGGTATGAATTGACCTGTCTGATAATAACATCTATTAATTGCATTGTGAGTTTACTGAATTAATTTCCATCTAACATATCTCTCTCTTTTTGTCACTCTCCCTTTTTCTCTCGTTCTTTCTCTCCCCCTTTTTATAGTTTCTCTCTCCCCCTTTCTCTCTCTCCTCTTTTCTCATTCTCCCTCTCCCCCTTCTGTCTCTTCCCCCACCACCAGTTTTAAAAACTTTTATTGAACCACACTGGCAATGTGTGTCAACATGAAAGCTGAAACAGTCACCTTCCAACCACAGCCAGTCCACATATGAATCTCTAGTTCTCTGTCGCTCTCTTTACCGTTTCCCTCTCCTCTGCTGTTTCTCTCGTTCTCCTTCTCTACTACTCTTCTGTGTCACTCTATTCAGCTTATCTCGCTACTAAATGGGGAGTTAAGTATCTTTGGCCGGGCCATGTTGCAGAGAGCGGGGGAAGGGTGAGGAAAAAAGACCAGGGGAAAAGCAACTCAAACCGGCAGAGGGAGGAGTCCAAAAGCTCTAATTCAGAAAACGCTGAGCTTAATACACTACATTTTAGTCTAGAATAATTCCTTAAAATAATGAATTAAATGTCTCTACATCTATAACTAAAGTCAAAACGTCACAAAACAACA
>NW_024057752.1:0-89472 GCF_016432855.1 Salvelinus namaycush | reverse complement strand
TGACCTACTGTAGCCTACTGGCATGACCTAGAGAGTTACAACCTACTGTAGCCTTCTGGCATGACCTAGAGAGATACAACCTACTGTAGCCTACTGGCATGACCTAGAGAGATACAGCCCACTGTAGCCTAGTGGCATGACCAAGAGAGATACAACCTACTGTAGCCTACTGGCATGACCTAGAGAGATACAGCCTACTGTAGTCTAGTGGCATGACCAAGAGAGATACAACCTACTGGAACCTACTGGCATGACCTAGAGAGATACAACCACTTGGATACAAGCTACTGTATCCTACTGGCATGACCGAGAGAGATGCAACCTACTGGAACCTACTGGCATGACCTAGAGACATACAACCACTTGGATACAACCTACTGTAGCCTACTGGCATGACCTAGAGAGATACAAACTACTGTAGCCTAGTGGCATGACCTAGAGAGATACAACCTACTGTAGCCTAGTGTCATGACCTAGAGAGATACAACCTACTGGAACCTACTGGCATGACCTAGAGAGATACAACCTACTGTAGCCTACTGGCATGACCTAGAGAGATACAACCTACTGTAACCTACTGGCATGACCTAGAGAGATACAACCTACTGGATCCTACTGGCATGACCTAAAGAGATACAACCTCCTGTAACCTACTGGCTTGACCTAGAGAGTTACAACCTACTGTAGCCTACTGGCATGACCTAGAGAGATACAACCTACTGTAGCCTACTGGCATGACCTAGAGAGATACAGCCTACTGTAGCCTAGTGGCATGACCTAGAGAGATACAACCTACTGTAGCCTACTGGCATGTCCTAGAGAGATACAACCTACTGTAACCTACTGGCATGGCATGACCTAGAGAGATACAACCTCCTGTAACCTACTAGCTTGACCTAGAGAGATACAACCTACTGTAGCCTACTGGCATGGCCGAGAGAGTTACAACCTACTGTATCCTACTGGCATGACCTAGAGAGATACAGCCTACTAGCATGACCTAGAGAGATACAACCTACTGTAGCCTACTGGCATGACCTAGAGAGATACAACCTACTGTAACCTACTGGTATGACCTAGAGAGATACAACCTACTGTAGCCTAGTGGCATGACCAAGAGAGATACAACCTACTGGAACCTACTGACATGACCTAAAGAGATACAACCACTTGGATACAACCTACTGTAGCCTACTGGCATGACCTAGAGAGTTACAACCTACTGTAGCCTAGTGTCATGACCTAGAGAGATACAACCTACTGTAGCCTAGTGTCATGACCTAGAGAGATACAACCTACTGGAACCTACTGGCATGACCTAGAGAGATACAACCTACTTTAGCCTACTGGCATGACCTAGAGAGTTACAACCTACTGTAGCCTACTGGCATGACCTAGAGAGATACAACCTACTGTAGCCTAGTGGCATGACCTAGAGAGATACAGCCTACTGTGGCCGAGTGGCATTACCAAGAGAGATACAACCTACTTGAACCTACTGGCATGACCTAGAGAGATACAACCACTTGGATACAACCTACTGTATCCTACTGGCATGACCGAGAGAGATACAACCTACTGTATCCTACTAGCATGACCTAGAGAGATACAGCCTACTATAACCTACTAGCTTGACCGAGAGAGATACAACCTACTGTAGCCTACTGGCATGACCTAGAGAGTTACAACCTACTGTAGCCTACTGGCATGACCTAGAGAGATACAGCCCACTGTAGCCTAGTGGCATGACCAAGAGAGATACAACCTACTGTAGCCTACTGGCATGACCTAGAGAGATACAACCTACTGTAGACTAGTGGCATGACCTAGAGAGATTCAACCTACTGTAGTCTACTTGCATGACCTAGAGAGATAAAACCACTTGGATACAACTTACTGTAGGCTACTGGCTTGACCTAGAGAGATACAACCTACTTTAGCCTACTGGCATGACCTAGAGAGATACAACCTACTGTAACCTACTGGCATGACCTAGAGAGATACAGCCTCCTAGCATGACCTAGAGAGATACAACATACTGTAACCTACTGGTATGACCTAGAGAGATACAACCTACTGTAGTCTACTGGCATGTCCTAGAGAGATACAACCTACTGTAGCCTACTGGCATGACCTAGAGAGATACAACCTACTTTATCCTACTGGCATGACCTAGAGAGATGCACTACCCACGTTAGCCTACTAGCATGACCTAGAGTTACAACCTACTGTAGCCTGCTGGCATGACCTAGAGAGATAAAACCTACTGGAACCTACTGGCATGACCTAGAGAGATACAACCTACTGTAACCTACTGTCATGACCTAGAGAGATACAGCCTACTGTAGTCTAGTGGCATGACCAAGAGAGATACAACCTACTGGAACCTACTGGCATGACCTAGAGAGATACAACCACTTGGATACAAGCTACTGTATCCTACTGGCATGACCGAGAGAGATGCAACCTACTGGAACCTACTGGCATGACCTAGAGACATACAACCACTTGGATACAACCTACTGTAGCCTACTGGCATGACCTAGAGAGTTACAACCTACTGTAGCCTACTGGCATGACCTAGAGAGATACAACCTACTGTAGCCTACTGGCATGACCTAGAGAGATACAGCCTACTGTAGCCTAGTGGCATGACCAAGAGAGATACAACCTACTGGAACCTACTGGCATGACCTAGAGAGATACAACCACTTGGATACAACCTACTGTAGCCTACTGGCATGACCGAGAGAGATACAACCTACTGTAACCTACTGGCATGACCTAGAGAGTTACAACCTACTGTAGCCTACTGGCATGACCTAGAGAGATACAACCTACTGTATCCTACGGGCATGACCTAGAGAGTTACAACCTACTGTAGCCTACTGGCATGACCTAGAGTTATAACCTACTGTAACCTACTGGCATGACCTAGAGAGATACAGCCTACTTTATCCTACTGGCATTACCTAGAGAGTTACAACCTACTGTAACCTACTGGTATGACCTAGAGAGATACAACCTACTGTAACCTACTGGCATGACCTAGAGAGGTACAACCTACTGTATCCTACGGGCATGACCTAGAGAGTTACAACCTACTGTAGCCTACTGGCATGACCTAGAGAGATACAACCTACTGTAACCTACTGGCATGACCTAGAGAGATACAACCTACTGTAACCTACTGGCATGACCTAGAGAGGTACAACCTACTGTATCCTACGGGCATGACCTAGAGAGTTACAACCTACTGTATCCTACTGGCATGACCTAGAGAGATACAGCCTCCTAGTATGACCTAGAGAGATACAACATACTGTAACCTACTGGTATGACCTAGAGAGATACAACCTACTGTATCCTACTGGCATGACCTAGAGAGATACAGCCTCCTAGTATGACCTAGAGAGATACAACCTACTTTAGCCTACTGGCATGACCTAGAGAGATACAACCTACTGTAACCTACTGGCATGACCTAGAGAGATACAGCCTCCTAGCATGACCTAGAGAGATACAACATACTGTAACCTACTGGTATGACCTAGAGAGATACAACCTACTGTAGTCTACTGGCATGTCCTAGAGAGATACAACCTACTGTAGCCTACTGGCATGACCTAGAGAGATACAACCTACTTTATCCTACTGGCATGACCTAGAGAGATGCACTACCCACGTTAGCCTACTAGCATGACCTAGAGTTACAACCTACTGTAGCCTGCTGGCATGACCTAGAGAGATAAAACCTACTGTAGCCTGCTGGCATGACCTAGAGCGTTACAAACTACTGTAACCTACTATAACTTACTGGCATGACCTAGAGAGATACAACCTACTGTAGCCTACTGGCATGACCTAGAGAGATAAAACCTACTGTAACCTACTGTCATGACCTAGAGATACAACCTACTGTATCCTACTGGCATGACCTAGAGAGTTACTGTATCCTGCTGTCATGACCTAGAGAGATAAAACCTACTGTTACCTACTGTCATGCCCTGGAGAGATACAACCTACTGTATCATACTGGCATGACCTAGAGAGATAAAACCACTTCTGTAACAGTATAGCTTCCCCTCGCCCCTACCTTGGCTCGAACCAGGGACCCTCTGCGCACATCAACAACTGACACCCACGAAGCATCGTTACCCATCGCGCCACAAAAGCCGCGGCCCTTGCAGAGCAAGTGGAACAACTACTTCAAGTCTCAGAGTGAGTGACGTCACCGATTGAAACGTTATTAGCGCGCACCACCGCGGACTAGCTAGCCATTTCACAATGGTTACACTTGGATACAACCTACTGTAGCCTACTGGCATGACCTAGAGAGTTACAACCTACTGTAGCCTACTGGCTTGACTTAACCTACCTAACCTAATGTGTACCTAACCATAAACATCAATGCTTTTCTTAAAATCAATACATAAGTATATATTTTCACTTCTCTTGCGTTCTGTGCAACAGAGTCAGGGTATATGCAGCAGTTTAGGCCGCCTGGCTCATTGTGAACTGTGTGAAGACCATTTCTTCCTAAAAAAGACAGCCAACTTCGCCAAACGGGGGATGATTTAACAAAAGCGCATTTTCGAAAAAAGCACAATCGTTGCACGAATGTACCTAACCATAAACATCAATGCCTTTCTTAAAATCAATACACAGAAGTATATTTTTTTAAACCTGCATATTTAGTTAAAAGAAATTCATGTTAGCAGGCAATATTAAACTAGGGAAATTCTGTCACTTCTCTTGCACGCAGAGTCAGGGTATATGCAACAGTTTGGGCCGCCTGGCTCGTTGCGAACTAATTTGCCAGAATTTTACGTAATTATGACATAACATTGAAGGTTGTGCAATGTAACAGCAATATTTAGACTTATGGATGCCACCCATTAGATAAAATCCGTAATGGTTACGTATATCACTGAAAGAATAAAGGTTTTGTTTTCGAATGATAGTTTCCGTATTTGACCATATTAATGACCTAAGGCTTGTATTTCTGTGTGTTATTATAATTAAGTCTATGATTTGATAGAGCAGTCTGACTGAGCGGTGGTAGGCAGCAGCAGGCTCGTAAGCATTCATTCATACAGCACTTTTGTGCATTTTGCCAGCAGCTCTTCGCAATACTTGAAGCACAGCTCTGTTCATGACTTCAAGCCTATCAACTCCCAAGATTAGGCTGGCAATACTAAAGTACCTATTAGAACATCCAATAGTCAAAGGTATATGAAATACAAATGGTATAGAGAAAAATAGTCCTATAATAACTACTACCTAAAACTTCTTACCTGGGAATATTGAAGACAGGGACAGAGATGGCCACTTCGCGTTCCTAGGAAACTGCGGTATTTAGTTTTTTTACGTGTAATTTCTTACATTGGTACCCCAGGTAATCTTAGGTTTCTTTACATACAGTCGGGAGGAACTACTGAATATAAGAGCAACGTCAACTCACTCTCATTACGACCAGGAATATGACTCTCCCGAAGCGGATCCTGTGTTTTGCCTTCCACCCAGTACAATGGATCTGATCCCAGCCGGCGACCCTAAACAACAACGCCGTAAAAGGGGCAAACGAAGCGGTCTTCTGGTCAGGCTTCGGAGACGGGCACATCGCGCTCCACTCCCTAGCATACTACTCGCCAATGTCCAGTCTCTTGACAACAAGGTTGATGAAATCCGAGCAAGGGTAGCATTCCAGAGAGACATCAGAGACTGTAACGTTCTTTGCTTCACGGAAACATGGCTCACTCGAGAGACGCTAACGGAGTCGGTGCAGCCAGCTGGTTTCTTCATGCATCGCGCCGACAGAAACAAACATCTTTCTGGTAAGAAGAGGGGCGGGGGGGTATGCCTTATGATTAACGAGACGTGGTGTGATCATAACAACATACAGGAACTCAAGTCATTCTGTTCACCTGACTTAGAATTCCTCACAATCAAATGTCGACCGCATTATCTACCAAGGGAATTCTCTTCGATTATAATCACAGCCGTATATATTCCCCCCCAAGCAGACACATCGATGGCCCTGAACAAACTTTAATCTGACTCTATGTAAACTGGAAACCACACACCCTGAGGCTGCATTCATCGTAACTGGGGATTTTAACAAGGCTAATCTGAAAACAAAACTTCCTAAATTCTATCAGCATATCGATTGTGCTACCAGGGCTGGTAAAACCCTGGATCATTGTTATTCTAACTTCCGCGACGCATATAAGGCCCTCACCCGCCCTCCTTTCGGAAAAGCTGACCACGACTCCATTTTGTTGCTGCCAGCCTACAAACAGAAACTAAAACAAGAAGCTCCAGCGCTCAGGTCTTGTCGGACCAGCGTTGAACAATCTGATTCCACGCTTCAAGACTGCTTCGATCACGTGGATTGGGATATGTTCCGCATTGCGTCCAACAACAGCATTGACGAAAACGCTGATTCGGTGAGCGAGTTCATTAGAAAGTGCATTGACGATGTCGTACCCACAGCAACGATTAAAACATTCCCAAACCAGAAACCGTGGATTGATGGCAGCATTCGCGTGAAACTGAAAGCGCGAACCACTGCTTTTAACCAGGGCAAGGTGACCGGAAACATGACCGAATACAAACAGTGTAGCTATTCCCTCCGCAAGGCAATCAAACAAGCTAAGTGCCAGTATGGACACAAAGTAGAGTAGCAATTCAACAGCTCAGACACGAGGTATGTGGCAGGGTCTACAGTCAATCACGGATTACAAAAAGAAAACCAGCCCCGTCGCGGACCAGGATGTCTTGCTCCCAGACAGACTAAATAACTTTTTTGCTCGCTTTGAGGACAATACAGTGCCACTGACATGGCCCGCTACCAAAACCTGCGAGCTCTCCTTCACTGCAGCCGAGGTGAGTAAAACATTTAAACGTGTTTACCCTCACAAGGCTGCAGTCCCAGACGGCATTCCCAGCCGCGTCCTCAGAGCATGCGCAGACCAGCTGGCTGGTGTGTTTACGGACATATTCAATCAATCCTTATCCCAGTCTGCTGTTCCCACATGCTTCAAGAGGGCCACCATTGTTCCTGTTCCCAAGAAAGCTAAGGTAACTGAGCTAAACGACTACCGCCCCGTAGCACTCACTTCTGTCATCATGAAGTGCTTTGAGAGACTAGTCAAGGACCATATCACCTCCACCCTACCTGACACCCTAGACCCACTCCAATTTGCTTACCGACCCAATAGGTCCACAGACGACGCAATCGCAACCACACTGCACACTGCCCTAACCCATCTGGACAAGAGGAATACCTATGTGAGAATGCTGTTCATCGACTACAGCTCAGCATTTAAAACCATAGTACCCTCCAAACTCGTCATCAAGCTCGAGACCCTGGGTCTCGACCCCGCCCTGTGCAACTGAGTACTGGACTTCCTGACGGGCCGCCCCCAGGTGGTGAGGGTAGGTAACAACATATCCACCCCGCTGATTCTCAACACTGGGGCCCCACAAGGGTGCGTTCTGAGCCCTCTCCTGTACTCCCTGTTCACCCACGACTGCGTGGCCATGCACGCCTCCAACTCAATCATCAAGTTTGCGGACGACACTACAGTGGTAGGCTTGATTACCAACAACGACGAGACGGCCTACAGGGAGTAGGTGAGGGCCCTCAGAGTGTGGTGTCAGGAAAATAACCTCACACTCAACGTCAACAAAACAAAGGAGATGATTGTGGACTTCAGGAAACAGCAGAGGGAGCTCCCCCCTATCCACATCGACGGGACAGTAGTGGAGAGGGTAGTAAGTTTTAAGTTCCTCGGCATACACATCACGGACAAACTGAATTGGTCCACCCACACAGACAGCGTTGTGAAGAAGGCGCAGCAGCGCCTCTTCAACCTCAGGAGGCTGAAGAAATTTGGCTTGTCACCAAAAGCATTCACAAACTTCTACAGATGCACAATCGAGAGCATCCTGTCGGGTTGTATCACCGCCTGGTACGGCAACTGCTCCGCCCCCAAAACCGTAAGGCTCTCCAGAGGGTAGTGAGGTCTGCACAACGCATCACCGGGGGCAAACTACCTGCCCTCCAGGACACCTACACCACCCGATGTCACAGGAAGGCCATAAAGATCATCAAGGACAACAACCACCCGAGCCACTGCCTGTTCACCCCGCTATCATCCAGAAGGTGAGGTCAGTACAGGTGCATCAAAGCAGGGACCGAGAGACTGAAAAACAGCTTCTATCTCAAGGCCATCAGACTGTTAAACAGCCACCACTAACATTTAGTGGCTGCTGCCAACATACTGACTCAACTCCAGCCACTTTAATAATGGGAATTGATGGAAATGTATGTAAAAAAATATATCACTAGCCACTTTAAACAATGCCACTTAATATAATGTTTACATGCCCTACATTACTCATCTCATATGTATATGTACACTGCTCAAAAAAATAAAGGGAACACTTAAACAACACAATGTAACTCCAAGTCAATCACACTTCTGTGAAATCAAACTGTCCACTTAGGAAGCAACACTGATTGACAATACATTTCACATGCTGTTGTGCAAATGGAATAGACAACAGGTGGAAATTATAGGCAATTAGCAAGACACCCCCAATAAAGGAGTGGTTCTGCAGGTGGTGACCACAGCCCACTTCTCAGTTCCTATGCTTCCTGGCTGATGTTTTGGTCACTTTTGAATGCTGGCGGTGCTTTCACTCTCGTGGTAGCATGAGACGGAGTCTACAACCCACACAAGTGGCTCAGGTAGTGCAGCTCATCCAGGATAGCACATCAATGCGAGCTGTGGCAAGAAGGTTTGCTGTGTCTGTCAGCGTAGTGTACAGAGCATGGAGGCGCTACCAGGAGACAGGCCAGTACATCAGGAGACGTGGGGGAGGCCGTAGGAGGGCAACAACCCAGCAGCAGGACCGCTACCTCCGCCTTTGTGCAAGGAGGAGCAGGAGGAGCACTGCCAGAGCCCTGCAAAATGACCTCCAGCAGGCCACAAATGTGCATGTGTCTGCTCAAACGGTCAGAAACAGACTCCATGAGGGCCCGACGTTCACAGGTGGGAGTTGTGCTTACAGCCCAACACCGTGCAGGACGTTTGGCATTTGCCAGAGAACACCAAGATTGGTAAATTCGCCACTGGCGCCCTGTGCTCTTCACAGATGAAAGCAGGTTCACACTGAGCACATGTGGCAGTCTGGAGACGCCGTGGAGAACGTTCTGCTGCCTGCAACATCCTCCAGCATGACCGGTTTGGCGGTGGGTCCGTCATGGTGTGGGGTGGCATTTCTTTGGGGGTCCGCACAGCCCTCCATGGGCTCGCCAGAGGTAGCCTGACTGCCATTAGGTACCGAGATGAGATCCTCAGACCCCTTGTGAGACCATATGCTGGTGCGGTTGGTCCTGGGTTCCTCCTAATGCAAGACAATGCTAGACCTCATGTGGCTGGAGTGTGTCAGCAGTTCCTGCAAGAGGAAGGCATTGATGCTATGGACTGGCCCACCTGTTCCCCAGACCTGAATCCAATTGAGCACATCTGGGACATCATGTCTCGCTCCATCCACCAGCGCCACGTTGCACCACAGACTGTCCAGGAGTTGGCGGATGCTTTAGTCCAGGTCTGGGAGGAGATCCCTCAGGAGACCATCCGCCACCTCATCAGGAGCATGCCCAGGCGTTGTAGGGAGGTCATACAGGCACGTGGAGGCCACACACACTACTGAGCTACTGAGCCTCATTTTGACTTGTTTTAAGGACATTACATCAAAGTTGGATCAGCCTGTAGTGTTGTTTTCCACTTTAATTTTGAGTGTGACTCCAAATCCAGACCTCCATGGGTTGATACATTTGATTTCCATTGATTATTTTTATGTGATTTTGTTGTCAGCACATTAAACTATGTAAAGAAAAAGGTATTTAATAAGAATATTTCATTCATTCAGATCTAGGATGTGTTATTTTATTGTTCCCTTTATTTTTTTGAGCAGTGTATATACTGTACTCTATGTCATCTACTGCATCTTGCCATCTTTATGTAATACATATATCACTAGCCACTTTAAACTATGCCACTTTATGTTTACATACCCTACATTACTCATCTCATATGTATATACTGTACTCTATACCATCTACTGCATCTTGCCTATGCCGTTCTGTACCATCACTCATTCATACAGTGGGGGAAAAAAGTATTTAGTCAGCCACCAATTGTGCAAGTTCTCCCACTTAAAAAGATGAGAGAGGCCTGTAATTTTCATCATAGGTACACTTCAACTATGACAGACAAAATGAGAAAAAAAAATCCAGAAAATCACATTGTAGGATTTTTCATGGATTTATTTGCAAATGATGGTGGAAAATAAGTATTTGGTCAATAACAAAAGTTTATCTCAATACTTTGTTATATACCCTTTGTTGGCAATGACAGAGGTGAAGACTTACAGAAAACGTTTGACAAGGTTTTCACACTGGTCTTGTAGCTCTGTGTGTTGAACTGTACAACACACAGAGCTATTTTCCTTTATTCAGGACATTTAGAATGACAACACATTACAGAGTAGCCTAGTGGGATTATTCACAACATTTTCTGGTGATCAGGTTATGAAATGTCACGACAAAGACATCTTAGTTTCCATGTTTCACCTGAAATATTAAATGATTTATAGTCCTAGGTCTATGTTATTGTTAGGTGAAGTTATGGGTCCTACAGTAGGTCTATGGTGTTGGTATAACTAGTGGTTTACTCATTAGCATGGAGGAGTTTCTGCAACCAAATTGCATGTGCATCGCCCTCGTGCGCCAATTTTAGCAAACACAGAAAGGGGCCTATATTGGAGACCAAAAGTTGTCTGGCACACTGCTTAGGATTTCAACAACTGTAATAACTTATTTCTAGCCTGCAATCATCGATGTTTCTACTAATGTGAAAACAAGACAAAATATTACTAAAGTTTCTGACTTGACTGTCTTAAGACAATTCAAAGTCAAATAATTGTAACATTCATTAGACGTCAATTTTTTGTGGCTACGCTGTTGGCATCACCTTTTACAGTGGATTTCCTCTGTTGTTGGCCTTTAACCTGTCTGGGAAGGAACCCCTCGCCAACAGCCAATGAAATTGCAGGGCGCCAAATTCAATCAACAGAAATCTCATAAATCAAATTTCTCAAACATACAAGTATTAGGCACAATTTTAAAGATACAATTCTCGTTAATCCAGCCACAGTGTCTGATTTCAAAAAGGCTTAACAGCGAAAGCTCCACAAACGATTATGTTAGGTCACCACCAAGTCATAGAAAAACACAGCAATTTTTCCAGCCAAAGAGAGGAGTCACAAAAAGCAGAAATATAGATAAAATTAATCACTAACCTTTGATGATCTTCATCAGATGACACTCATAGGACTTCATGTTACACAATACATGTATGTTTTGCTCGATAAAGTGAATATTTATATCCAAAAATCTAATTTTACATTGGCGTGTTATGTTCAGTAGTTCCAAAACATGCGGTGATTTTGCAGAGAGCCACAACAATTTACAGAAATACTCAAAATAAACATTGATAATAGATACAACTATTACACATGGAACTTTAGATAAACTTCTCCTTAATGTAACCGCTGTGTCAGATTTAAAAAAAACTCTACGGAAAAAGCACACCATGCAATAATCTGGCGCTCAGAGCCCAAACCAGCCAAAGAAATATCCGCCATGTTGTGAAGTCAACATTAGTCAGAAATAGCATTATAAATATTCACTTACCTTTGATGATCTTCATCAGAATGCACACCAAGGAATCCCAGTTCCACAATAAATGTTTGATTTGTTCGATAAAGTTCATAATTTATGTCCAAACACCTCCTAGGGCGTTTAGTAAACAAATCGAAACTTATAAGGCGCGGGCAAGTCCAGCGAAAATGTCGGACGAAAATTCCAAAAAGTGATATTACTGGTCGTAGAAACATATCAAACGATGTATAGAATCAATCTTTAGGATGTTTTTATCATAAATGTTCAATAATGTCCCAACCGGAGAATTCATTGGAACGAGAGGTAACTTTCTCATGACTGCGCGTGACCAGCCCGTGGCTGCTGGCAAACCTCCTGACTCATTCCCCTCTCATTCTCCCCTCCTTCACAGTAGAAGCCTGAAACAACGCTCTAAAGACTGTTGACATCTAGTGGAAGCCTTAGGAAGTGCAAGATGACCAATATCCCACTGTATCTTCAATAGGGGCTGAGTTGGAAAAACTACAAACCTCAGATTTCCCACTTCCTGGTTGGATTTTTTCTCAGGTTTTTGCCTGCCATATGAGTTCTGTTATACTCACAGACATCATTCAAACACTTTTAGAAACTTCAGCGTGTTTTCTATCCAATACTAATAATAATATGCAAATATTAGCATCTGGGACTGAGTAGCAGGCCGTTTACTCTGGGCACGCTTTACATCCAAACGTGAAAATGCTGCCCCCTATCCATAGGAAGTTAACCATCTGTCTGACTTGTTGTTCACACAGGAGAGAGACGGGACTATCATGGATCCTCTGGGGAGCCTCAACAACCTCATGATGCTGACAAGGCAGAGAAGAGTCTCTCCAGATCAGAACACCTCAAGAAACACCAGCAGAGACCCACAGGGAAGAAATCTCATTGCTGCTCTGACTGTGGGAAACATTGCAAATCTTCATCAGATCTTAAAATACACCAGCGAGTACACACAGGAGAGAAATCATACTGCTGCTCTGACTGCGGGAAAAGTTTCTCAAGATTAAAATCACTACAGGTACACATGAGAATTCACACTGGAGAGAAACCTTACAGCTGTGATCAATGTGGGAAGAGTTTTACTATATCTAGCTCTCTGATTATACACCAGAGAACACATACAGGAGAGAAACCGTACAGCTGTACTCAATGTGGGAAGAGTTTTACTCAGTCAAGCAACCTGGTATCACACCAGAAAAAACACACAGGAGAGAAATCTTATAGCTGTGATCAATGTGGGATGAGTTTTACTCAGTCAAGCACCCTGTTATCACACCAGAGAACACACACAGGAGATAAACCTTATAGCTGTGATCAATGTGGGAAGAGTTTTACTACATCTAGCCATCGGATTGTACACCAGAGAACACACACAGGAGAGAAACCTTATAGCTGTACTCAATGTGGGAAGAGTTTTACTCAGTCAAGCAACCTGGTATCACACCAGAGAAAACACACAGGTGATAAACCTTATAGCTGTGATCAATGTGGGAAGAGTTTTACTACATCTAGCCATCGGATTGTACACCAGAGAACACACACAGGAGAGAAATCGTATAGCTGTGATCAATGTGGGAAGAGTTTTACTTCATCTACCAGTCTTATTGTACACCAGAGAACACACACAGGAGAGAAACCTTATAGCTGTGATCAATGTGAGAAGAGTTTTGTTACATCTAGCCGTCTTATTGTACACCAGAGAACACACACAGGAGAGAAGCCTCATAGCTGTGATCAGTGTGACAAGAGATACTCTGATAAAAGATCTCTGATCAAACATCAGAAAATACATACATGAAGGAGTTGTTTCACGATATCAATAAAATAATGTCATAATGTTTTAACATTGTAGGAGTATTTTAATGATGTCACAATGTAGAACCCTAAACGTTTGCCCCCTGTTCTATTGATTTCAACATGATATGGATATTAGTCTCGGGGAAAATCCAGGCTCTGATTTGAAAGTTAATACTTATGTGATTTAACAAAAAGTGACGAGCTGTGTTACACTTACCACGTTGGTGACCCACTTTAATCAAAATGTAGCTAGCTCTTTTCTACAAGTTGTCCTCTATCCAGGGATGTAGACATTATTCCCATATTCCGTGTGGTTTTTGAGCTGTTAGTTTTAACAGGACGTGCAACCTCATCTCCCCACTCTCACGCAATTGATTTCTACATGATATCAATGAGTGATGAAAAATAAGTGTTGTGTTCCTTTGTTTAGCGACCCCTAAATTGAAAGGCATCACTCCAAAATGTAGCAACCATCTGACCTTTTTCGGATACAATTATATTGACATTGTTGCCCTGCTTTTAGAATATCAGGGTTCATTCTCAGATGTGCCAACCCAAATGTACTAGAGCATGATATTGGGGACTGGGCCCCGATCCAACAACATGCCTATGGAGTGAACCCTGAAAAGAGAGAGAAGCTCCGCAGTGAGGTGGGAAGTTACTACGGATATTGCAGGAGTTTCCTCTTGAAATCAGACATGCCCGTGGTAAGGACAACTTGGTTTCTGATTGTCTCAAGGGTCGGTAGTTAAAAAGTTTTGTGTTGTGCGTTTAGTCAGTGCGTTGCCTTGGATCACAATTTATTTTGACTGCACATTTTTCCGTATTGGAGATGAGTTTTGTTTGGGCTCGTTCCAAGGGGACGAGAGTTCTAGAAGCTAGTGAGTTTTATGAAGATGATAGTTCTAGAAGTTAGTGGGGGAAAACATTTATTTGTTTTTAATTGATAACAGCCAGTAGACACCATGTTCATATTGTAGAAGGTGAAGCATTGTAGTTGATTATAATTTCAACATTTGTTTTACGATTCTAGAAAGAAAAAGGAGAGAGAACTAATAAGATTGTATATTATTATTTAGAAATGTGTTTTTTCTTGTTTTTAATTGTTGACAGGAGGTGAAGCATTTTAGTTGATTTTAGTATGAAATGGAAGTTGTTTTCTGTTGGTGGCGAGCAAATTTGTCCAACAAAAATATAGGATATATTTGTTGTCTTAAGAGGGAAGGTGTTACAGGCTTTGGTTTTTCCATTTATGTTTTGAGGTTGGACTTTAGCATGTATAGCTCGTTAATTCCCTCACAGTGCTTTCTGTTAAACCTTACTAATGCTTGTGTAGTAAAATATAGTTCTTTAAGCCGAGGCATTGGGCTTGAGATTGGTAAAGAACCAAACTCCTATAACATAGAAAAGTGTGTTGATAGAGGCTTGTTCTAGCTGTTCTGGGTGTGTAGAATGAACCCATGATGTTCAGACACTCAGCCAAGAATATGATAGAAACTGACTGGTTCCTCTTGATCCTCCACAGAGTAAAGGTTATATCCTGCACACCAGTAACAGAGCTGTTGTTTTGGATCTGTTTCTGGGGAAAGATTGTGGTGGAGAAGTCAGAATTAGCTAAGTAACATAGATAATTACAATGTATTATCTGCAGAATATGCTGATATGAACTATTGACCTCTTGCTATTAGAATGTCTCCTTTCTGACTCTGGTGTTGACAGCTGCACTTCCTCCCTCAAATGGGCCTCAGTCACCTTGGGTCCAGAGAGGGGAGAAGTCAGGCTTATCGATCACATGTTCCTGTTGCTATGCAGAATATCAGCATCTATCACATGTCCCTGTTGCTATACAGAATATCAGCATCGATCACATGTCCCTGTTGCTAGGCAGAATATCAGCATCGATCACATGTCCCTGTTGCTAGGCAGAATATCAGCATCGATCACATGTCCCTGTTGCTAGGCAGAATATCAGCATATATCACATGTCCCTGTTGCTAGGCAGAATATCAGCATCGATCACACGTCCCTGTTGCTAGGCAGAATATCAGCATCGATCACACGTCCCTGTTGCTAGGCAGAATATCAGCATCGATCACACGTCCCTGTTGCTAGGCAGAATATCAGCATCGATCACACGTCCCTGTTGCTAGGCAGAATATCAGCATCGATCACACGTCCCTGTTGCTAGGCAGAATATCAGCATCGATCACACGTCCCTGTTGCTAGGCAGAATATCAGCATCGATCACACGTCCCTGTTGCTAGGCAGAATATCAGCATCGATCACACGTCCCTGTTGCTAGGCAGAATATCAGCATCGATCACACGTCCCTGTTGCTAGGCAGAATATCAGCATCGATCACACGTCCCTGTTGCTAGGCAGAATATCAGCATCGATCACACGTCCCTGTTGCTAGGCAGAATATCAGCATCTATCACGTGTCCCTGTTGCCAGGCAGAATATCAGCATCGATCACGTGTCCCTGTTGCCAGGCAGAATATCAGCATCGATCACGTGTCCCTGTTGCCAGGCAGAATATCAGCATCGATCACACGTCCCTGTTGCCAGGCAGAATATCAGCATCTATCACGCGTCCCTGTTGCTAGGCAGAATATCAGCATCGATCACGCGTCCCTGTTGCTAGGCAGAATATCAGCATCGATCACGCATCCCTGTTGCTAGGCAGAATATCAGCATCGATCACGCGTCCCTGTTGCTAGGCAGAATATCAGCATCGATCACGCGTCCCTGTTGCCAGGCAGAATATCAGCATCGATCACACGTCCCTGTTGCCAGGCAGAATATCAGCATCGATCACACGTCCCTGTTGCCAGGCAGAATATCAGCATCGATCACACGTCCCTGTTGCCAGGCAGAATATCAGCATCGATCACACGTCCCTGTTGCCAGGCAGAATATCAGCATCGATCACACGTCCCTGTTGCCAGGCAGAATATCAGCATCGATCACACGTCCCTGTTGCCAGGCAGAATATCAGCATCGATCACGCGTCCCTGTTGCCAGGCAGAATATCAGCATCGATCACGCGTCCCTGTTGCCAGGCAGAATATCAGCATCGATCACGCGTCCCTGTTGCCAGGCAGAATATCAGCATCGATCACGCGTCCCTGTTGCCAGGCAGAATATCAGCATCGATCACGCGTCCCTGTTGCCAGGCAGAATATCAGCATCGATCACGCGTCCCTGTTGCCAGGCAGAATATCAGCATCGATCACGCGTCCCTGTTGCCAGGCAGAATATCAGCATCGATCACGCGTCCCTGTTGCCAGGCAGAATATCAGCATCGATCACGCGTCCCTGTTGCCAGGCAGAATATCAGCATCGATCACGCGTCCCTGTTGCTAGGCAGAATATCAGCATCGATCACGCGTCCCTGTTGCTAGGCAGAATATCAGCATCGATCACGCGTCCCTGTTGCTAGGCAGAATATCAGCATCGATCACGCGTCCCTGTTGCTAGGCAGAATATCAGCAGGGAGTAAGGCAAAGGAGATCAGAAGGAAACATTGTTTCCATATGTGAACCATGTGTTTATTGCAAACCATGTGAAGGGATGGCGTGAGTATTGGGGAACCAATCACTTGTCTCCACAGTGTCTGTGCGTCAGTCACCTCCTCCTAGAGGGAGATTTGTATTTGGGGCCCAAGGTCTGGCACAGGATGTGTGGGGTTGGTGTTTGGAACCATTTTACGTCGTCTCTGAGGTTGCACCTATCCTGAGATAGTATATAACCCAGAAGCAAGCCTCCTTGTTAAAACAAGTCTTTTAATAAAAGTAAAACCTTGATTGATTATTCATTTTGCCTCTCCTCATTATTGATTATGGGTAGAATTTCCACCACAGCACGTAGGGCGAACCGATTGGTATCACCTCGTTAGTCAGAATGTGTTACACCTGTGCTGGCTTGTCCATCTCGTTAGGGTTGGATGTTGCATCCAATTAATATTTTAGTCAATGACATTTCCTTAGAATGTTCATTAGTCTTTCAGTTGTTATTCTTCTGTTTTTCATCCTCTTATGTTTGTTGTGTAGTAAATATTTCTGTTTAGTTTCATTGTTTTTTTATAATTTTTTGCCTGTGAAGCCATTGTGTTGCATCCATGTCTGAAATGTGCTGTATAAATAAAGCTTGATTTGATTTGAACATATTGCAAAATAAATTAACCCAAATGACTGACCAATCAACAGACTCTTGCTAAACCAATGAACAAATATGTGCAAAAGCAACACATATTTTAGTCCATCTTAGTATGAAAAACAGTATAAATTCAGTATATCTTCCACTATGACAAAATAGTGCATGGTATGTACGTTAAGTATCATACCAACCCAGTTCATTTGTTGAAAATGAAAAATGTTGAAATCAACAATACGTCAAAGGATTCACCTACTGAAAACTGAAACAAACAATTGGATCAAACAGATCAATCCCACTGGACATTGGGTTTGATTCAGACCCTGCCAGCATGGCCAGAGATGTAACTTATAACCACAGAACCACCACAGACCTTTCATGAATGACTAAAAGCACCTAAGTATTAGATTTACTGCCCTGGTCTGTCACCACCTCAGACACCATTCACAATGCTGGCTGAGGTACGAGTAAAACATGAAATATGAATTCCTAATTGTCAAAAAATCTCCACTCCTTAATCAACTAGTCTCTCACTGTTTAACCAGAATAACATGAGTTGTGTCCTTCAAAACTGTTAGACTGTTATTCCAAAAGAATATTCAGATACTTAGATGTCATGTATTGTAATGTTATGCTCACTATAAGAAATCCTGAATGTATTAAAATGCCTGGAGGGGATGTGTTAGTTCATAACCCATCATTTATACCTGTTAGTTCATAACCCATCATTTATACCTGTTAGTTCATAACCCATCATTTATACCTGTTAGTTCATAACCCATCGTTTATACCTGTTAGTTCATAACCCATCATTTATACCTGTTAGTTCATAACCCATCATTTATACCTGTTAGTTCATAACCCATCATTTATACCTGTTAGTTCATAACCCATCATTTATACCTGTTAGTTCATAACCCATCATTTATACCTGTTAATTCATAACCCATCACTTATACCTGTTAGTTCATAACCCATCATTTATACCTGTTAGTTCATAACCCATCATTTATACCTGTTAATTCATAACCCATCACTTATACCTGTTAGTTCATAACCCATAATTTATACCTGTTAGTTCATAACCCATCCTTTATACCTGTTAGTTCATAACCCATCCTTTATACCTGTTAGTTCATAACCCATCATTTATACCTGTTAGTTCATAACCCATCCTTTATAACTGTTAGTTCATAACCCATCATTTATACCTGTTAATTCATAACCCATCACTTATACCTGTTAGTTCATAACCCATCATTTATACCTGTTAGTTCATAACCCATCATTTATACCTGTTAATTAATAACCCATCACTTATAACTGTTAGTTCATAACCCATCATTTATACCTGTTAGTTCATAAGCCATCCTTTATACCTGTTAGTTCAAGTTATGGATTGTATGAATAATGACCTAAATAATGTATACATTTAACGTAGAGCTATAACTAAAACTACCCTGTCATTGTATGATTGTATGAAATGTATTAGAATCATACCTCTATAAATCTGATGTGTGTAGTTTTAGTCAGAATTAGGACAAGGACTTTCTGTTCCTTTTTAGTATGTAAGCAGGGTGCAAGTGTGAGACAATGTATGAGATAAGAGAAGCTATCGACAGACAAGCTCTACTACTGTGTTCCTTACAGGACATTCTGTCCCCACCCAGGGAGGGGAGAGAGGAGCTATCGACAGACAAGCTCTACTACTGTGTTCCTTACAGGACATTCTGTCCCCACCCAGGGAGGGGGGGAGAGAGGAGCTATCGACAGACAAGCTCTACTACTGTGTTCCTTACAGGACATTCTGTCCCCACCCAGGGAGGGGGGGAGAGAGGAGCTATCGACAGACAAGCTCTACTACTGTGTTCCTTACAGGACATTCTGTCCCCACCCAGGGAGGGGAGAGAGGAGCTATCGACAGACAAGCTCTACTACTGTGTTCCTTACAGGACATTCTGTCCTCACCCAGGGAGGGGAGAGACATTGGGCTTGTAGTAGATTGTATAACAGGTGGCAGACAATGTATGACAGGAAGACTTGTGAACTATATTGTCATTGTTTCTGAGAGGAGGGACATTTATGACGGAATGTGAGGTATATAGACCAATGTACAGGAAATGATAGGCAGAAAGTTCCCGTAAATAAACATTTGACTTTTGTAGACTGGGCCTCTGTCTGTTTCTATCAGTATCCTACAAATCCTGATATAGCAGACTGAGTAATTTAATTTAATTGGTTAAAGAATATGAGAACTTAATTCTCTTAACAGTTCATAACCCATCATTTATACCTGTTAGTTCATAACCCATCATTTATACCTGTTAATTCATAACCCATCATTTATACCTGTTAATTAATAATCCATTATTTATACCTGTTAATTCAGGGGCGGATCAGGCAGTCTGGCACGCTCCCTGACCTTACTTGGCAGGAACTAATGGAGATCCATAATAAACCACAGGAAGAGTAGCTGCTGCCTTGACAGGAACTAATGGGGATCCATAATAAACCCCAGGAAAAGTAGCTGCTGCCTTGACAGGAACTAATGGGGATCCATAATAAATACAAATACTTTATCAATATATTTGTGTCTCTTTACTCTCGGATTCTAAAATGCTAATTAACATCAAAGTTGACGACATGCAAGACTACAAATCCCTGCAAGCTCCTGCATGTCATCTCTAGCCGACACTTTTCACAGAACAGTTCACTGAATTGTCTATTGAAATCAATTTTGACAATTTAATCATTGCTACATTAAGGCCTGATTGGTGGAGTGCTGCAGAGATAGTTGTCCTTCTGGAAGGTTCTCCCATCTTCACAGAGGAAATCTGGAGCTCTGTCAGAGTGAACATCGGGTTCTTGCTCACCTCCCTGACCAAGGCCCATTTCCCCCGATTTCTCAGTTTGGCCGGGCGGCCAGCTCTAGGAAGAGTCTTGGTGGTTCCAAACTTATTCCTTTTAAGAATGATGGAGGCCACTGTGTTCTTGGGGACCTTCAATGCTGAAGACCTTTTTTGGTACCATTCCCCAGATCTGTGCCTTGACACAATCCTGTCTCAGAGCTCTACAGACAATTCCTTTGACCTCATGGCTTGGTTTTTGCTCTGACATACACTGTGAACTGTGGGACCTTATATAGACAGGTGTGTGCCTTTCCAAATAATGTCTAATCAATTGAATTTACCACAGGTGGACTCCAATCAAGTTATAGAAACATCTCAAGGATGATCAATGGAATCAGGATGCATCTGAGCTCAATTTCGAGTTTCAAAGCAAAGGGTCTGAATACTTTTTAAGTAAATATATTTGCAAAAATTTCTAAAAAACTCTTTTTGGTTAGTCATTATGGGGTATTGTGTGTAGATTGATGAGGGGAAACAATTATTCAATTTTCGAATAAGGCTGTAACGTAACCAAACTAAGAAAAGGTGAAGGGGTCTGAATACTTTATGAATACACTGTATACCGCTGGCAGAGTATTCTACCGCTGGCCGAGGTTTCTACCGCTGGCAGTTTTGTACACATGATTCGTGGTGTAGAAAAATCCAATCTTAGGAGAGTACATGGGAGGCACTATACTGTGTGTCTGCAGGTATCTATCTGGTCAAAACCACTGATACAGGTGCACCTCCCCTCTCTGGTGGGATGTCTACAGAGAAACCTAGATTCAAATACTTAGATTTGTGTGTACTGGGTACATGTGAAGAAATTGTTAGATATTACTTGTTAGATATTGCTGCACTGTCGGAGCTAGAACCACAAGCATTTTAAAATTTTAAAATGTGATTTGATTTTGATTTAAAATAAACGTCCTATTAATCAAAGGTGCTTTTGGTTGGGGTCAACATGAATCCAAAGGATTTGAATTTGTTAAAAGTCCATTTTGATACAGAAACACTAAACCATGATTTAGATTTATTAAGAACCAGTTGATTGACAGAGTCATTAAAAATTTGAAGAATTGAATAAACCACATTTTGGCTATGATAAAATACACTGCTCAAAAAAATAAAGGGAACACTTAAACAACACAATGTAACTCCAAGTCAATCACACTTCTGTGAAATCAAACTGTCCACTTAGGAAGCAACACTGATTGACAATAAATTTCACATGCTGTTGTGCAAATGGAATAGACAAAAGGTGGAAATTATAGGCAATTAGCAAGACACCCCCAAAAAAGGAGTGATTCTGCAGGTGGTGACCACAGACCACTTCTCAGTTCCTTGCTTCCTGGCTGATGTTTTGGTCACTTTTGAATGCTGGCGGTGCTCTCACTCTAGTGGTAGCATGAGACGGAGTCTACAACCCACACAAGTGGCTCAGGTAGTGCAGTTCATCCAAGATGGCACATCAATGCGAGCTGTGGCAAAAAGGTTTGCTGTGTCTGTCAGCGTAGTGTCCAGAGCATGGAGGCGCTACCAGGAGACAGGCCAGTACATCAGGAGACGTGGAGGAGGCCGTAGGAGGGCAACAACCCAGCAGCAGGACCGCTACCTCCGCCTTTGTGCAAGGAGGTGCACTACCAGAGCCCTGCAAAATGACCTCCAGCAGGCCACAAATGTGCATGTGTCGGCATATGGTCTCACAAGGGGTCTGAGGATCTCATCTTGGTACCTATTGGCAGTCAGGCTACCTCTGGCGAGCACATGGAGGGCTGTGCGGCCCCACAAAGAAATGCCACCCCACACCATGACTGACCCATCGCCAAACCGGTCATGCTGGAGGATGTTGCAGGCAGCAGAACGTTCTCCACGGCGTCTCCAGACTCTGTCACGTCTGTCACATGTGCTCATGTGCTCAGTGTGAACCTGCTTTCATCTGTGAAGAGCACAGGGCGCCAGTGGCGAATTTGCCAATCTTGGTGTTCTCTGGCAAATGCCAAACGTCCTGCACGGTGTTGGGCTGTAAGCACAACCCCTACCTGTGGACGTCGGGCCCTCATACCACCCTCATGGAGTCTGTTTCTGACCGTTTGAGCAGACACATGCACATTTGTGGCCTGCTGGAGGTCATTTTGCAGGGCTCTGGCAGTGCACCTCCTTGCACAAAGGTGGAGGTAGCGGTCCTGCTGCTGGCTTGTTGCCCTCCTACGGCCTCCTCCACGTCTCCTGATGTACTGGCCTGTCTCCTGGTAGCGCCTCCATGCTCTGGACACTACGCTGACAGACACAGCAAACCTTTTTGCCACAGCTCGCATTGATGTGCCATCCTGGATGAACTGCACTACCTGAGCCACTTGTGTGGGTTGTAGACTCCGTCTCATGCTACCACTAGAGTGAGAGCACCGCCAGCATTCAAAAGTGACCAAAACATCAGCCATGAAGCAAGGAACTGAGAAGTGGTCTGTGGTCACCACCTGCAGAATCACTCCTTTTTTGGGGGTGTCTTGCCTATAATTTCCACCTTTTGTCTATTCCATTTGCACAACAGCATGTGAAATTTATTGTCAATCAGTGTTGCTTCCTAAGTGGACAGTTTGATTTCACAGAAGTGTGATTGACTTGGAGTTACATTGTGTTGTTTAAGTGTTCCCTTTATTTTTTTGAGCAGTGTATATGCCTCTGGGGTCAAAATGATCCATGTCAGAGGTATGGTTCAATGCAAAATGTGTAGTGGGTGTAAAATTTGTTTTAAATTCTAACTTATTAAACACGAATCAATCAACACATGCTTCTCTTTGAACGACTTAATATAATATAACATTTTTATGAAATAAATTAAAAATAAACTTTTGGTTCGTCAACTGCGTTGCCCACTCCAGGCAGCAGATGGCAATGTGCGTCTTTAAAAAAAAATTATAAAAAAAAAATAATAATTAAAATTAACAACAAATCAATACAGAAAGTACATGTACACAAGTATATATAGATTATATATAATGGACAATCGAGCTAGGGGGTACAATATCACATTACAATTACACAAGGACCTTAAGGGACATACATACACTTACAATTCTAACAGCTTTTTTGTTAGTAGAGTATTTAACAGTCTTAAAATACAGTTCAATTTCTTTTTGTAGGGTAAGAAAATTAGATTTTTTGTTAGTAAATTTACATTTGTGTATATGAAATTTGTCCAAAAGAATAATGAAATTAATTACATAATAATGTTTCAGATTATTTTGATCGTATGTAAAGAATCCAAGCAGTACATCTCTCCACAATAGTGTAAAATCTTAATAAATGTGTTCAATTATAAATCTACTGATGTCTTGCCACATTTTTCTTACATGTATACAATGCCAAAAAAGATGCAATACTGTTTGATGTGCGTCTTTTAGGTTCAGGCGATGCTGCCAGTGTGACGTATAATCTAATGGACGGGACGCTCCTTCAACAACAACAGCTAGTCAGACACCTCCGCCGCTTTCTAGCAAACACAGCCACAACATTCACGCTCTTTACACTGTTTTGGTGTATATTGGTCGCTGTGTATTAAACACACTTCTGTCGTATGTACTTGTTGGCCCATTCAATTATATATTTACGTTGTTTGTCAGTTAGTTGGTTTGCTAAGTTAGCTTAGAACTAGGCTAGTCGCTAATGCTAACTAGCTATTATCCCCGACCATGAGTTCACTAAGCTACTCTCCTCCTGCTAAAGAAGATGGGGTCTGCTGGACGGAGAAAGAAGCTCCCGTGAAAGAGGAGGAGGAAGAGAAGGATGTTACAATACAAAAACAAGTAGAGAGTGAGGCTGTTACCGTGAAGGAAGAAGAGAAAGACGTTTCAGTGAAAGAAGAGGAAGACACGTTCAGAGTGAAAGAGGAGGAGGATGTTACAGTAAAAAGAGGAGGCAGAGAAAGAGGAAGATGCAGTTTTTGGAGTGAAAAAGTTGGAGGAAACTGGATATCTGGGCTCGGTTTCCCAAACGCATCTTAAGGCATCCAATGGTTCTAACGATGAACGGGCCCGGATTAACACTCGTAAGTATTGTCTTAAAAACAGAGGCACAAACTCTGCAGTTGTTGAACTGATGTGTGGTGTTAAAGGGGACATCTGCAATTGCTAAATCAATATTTTGACTTTTAATAGCCAGTGATTCTTGAAGAATATAACACATGCCTCGTGAGCTTAGTTCAACTGTTGTACTCCATCAGATCCCCAAATAAGCTTTTTTTTACTCCAATGTCTAGAAACAATGTAAACCAACACTGTATAGCCTCAACATGGTTAAATCTATAATGTTGATATCATGGATGGTCAGTCCTTGCATCCATAGGTATGTCTATGAAATGAATTTGAGAGTAGTTACATTTCTCCAGCCCCATCCATCATCTTATTACCAAAACAGTGGTGGATTTACAGCTTTGTTATTGGTTGAACTGCAGATTGGTTGATTGATTGTTGTGTGGCTTTTTTAAAGGGGCAACCTAGTTTTTAAACAAACAAAATGGCTGCCCAGAGTCCTGAGCTGTGTTAGAATACTCATACTAACTGTACTATTTGTTATGTTAATTGAGTATATAGTCTGCTTATTGGTCATAGTATGATCTAGTTAGTATGCCAAAAGTTCCCGGATGGCGTACTATATTCGCCAAAATATGACATACACGCAGTACTTTAGTGCCCATAATGCAATTCTTCAGGAAATGGTTGTGGCTTCAACGTTTTCAGATTTGAAGAAAATGGAGGAAAATATGCAGCCGAAGTCCAACGAGAGCCGATACAAATTCATTGCTTTAACTAATCATGACAAATGTTAAGAAAATGTTGAGCAATGTAATAAAGTAATGACTTTTCAAATAAGTTACGTTACACGTTATGTTAGCTACACTATCCTTACAAAACGCATAGCATATCTTTACAGCAGTATGTACCAGTATGTGAGCTAGCTACCTAACGTTAGTTGGCTACTTGTTAAGGGTTGCGTCAATCAAATCTGGTATCAGATTATACTTTAAGTATTTTTATTAAACTCAAGCGATAAATGGTAAATGCAATTTTCGTATATACGGGTTCACTGTATCACCACGCAGGGCAGACAGAGAACTGATTCATACAGAGTTCTTCTTATATACTTCTGACAGAGTTAGTTCCCGCTTCTGAGCTGGCCTGTCAGAGTAGAGGCTGAGCGTGGTCTAGACTCACTCAACCTATCGTTGGCGCACAGGCTGGTCCCAGCCCCCAGGCCCTCCCGTTGGCAGGTGTAGTTGTTGCTGGGCAGATTACCTTCTGGGCCCACACCCTGGATACAGTTATCACACATCTGGCTCCTGTTATTGTCTAACAAAAGACAGTGTGTTCTCGCAACACTATGCTCTGTATGTGTCCCCCACAACTCATGGTAACTGCCTACACCCAAGGTTACCCACAGCCTTCCCGCTAGTCACACCATATGTTGCAAAATGTTACTTCCAGCACACACACAGACCCCCCATGATAGGCCAAGCATATTTTCAATCCTCACATACTTATACATCAAACTTGCCAGTATAGTAACTATATTCTAACTAACTACCCAATGTTTATTGACTTGATTAGAGAGCAGAATAAGTGATGAATTTAATAACACTCAACACCTTTTGAATATGGCTGGTGTCAGTAAACATCTGCAAAAAAGCTCAAATTAAATTGTTGCCAGCAGCACAGTTAGTCACCAATGCTCTGGATAACATGAAAACAGCCTAACCAGCTCTGCTAGGGCAAGAAAAATGGTAAAAGTGAGGTTTTCTCTGATTTGTGTCTAGCAAGCTATCCAACGTTAGCCAGTTAGCTTGGGTGCTTTACTGTCATTGTGAGGTTAGAACGCTTGGATCGACCCTACTCCTCAGCCATATAGTATTTGTTTACAAACAGTGGCGTTATACGAGCTTATGTTTTGGTTTCTGGTCAGGGTAATATGGTTGAAACATTTGAGGCATTTATAAGTTATATTCTTCAAGAATCAATGGTTATATAGTAAATTAGTCTTTCTATAACTGCCAGTGTAGATTTCCTGTGGGGGGTCAAATTGTTAGAGCTGTTCAGAAGTCATTGTATAATATTCTGGAAATTATTTTCAAGCCATTACATCAAAGGCGAAATATTGTCTTTTCTTAGCAAGGTCTTGCTCAAATAATGTTAGATGCTAATCGCTAGTTAGCAAGCTAGCTAGCTTGCTAAATGTATTAAGAGTCAGAGCACGTAGCTAGCTAATACTGCCTGGTACCAGTGCTGGTGTAGGCCTAGATAAGCATGTTTGTACAGCGGTATCTTATCAGAGAGGAGTAAGCGAAGTATGAATATGTTGGCTAGCTAGCCGGCTACATGAAGTAAGAAAACAACATGTAATGTAACATCTAATTAGGGTCCACTGGAAACACTGACCAACACTTTGGTTCCTACCATGTCTTCTTCGCTGAGGTTTATTGTCAGACTACACTCATCAGGTGTATTGCTGCCACCTATTGTAAGGGGTTGTAAAAAATAACCAAAATGCTAAAAAAATTGGAATTAACAAATCATACTTATTACGTAAAATAAACACGAACCAAATTCTCTCCACTACCATGAATTTCTAACAAAAATTGTACTATTCAGATCCCTACACAGGTTCAGGAACCTGGGAGGGGTCTTCATTCAGTACTCCCTGTAACATTTTGTCTGTGAAGTCCTGGAGATCCAGACATCTATTTGCCGCCTCACAATGATGTCTAGCTTCTTAGATGTTTTATTAGTTTATTATTAATGCAATTTATCACTGCGGCAGTGAGGGCAATGCAAACGCAATTTTGTTGTAGAAACTCCTCCAAGCTAATGCGGAAACTGCTAGTTTTGGACGAAGGTTACTAATAATTTATTAATGCAATTTATCACTTGCTCTATAAACACAACAAAGTCCACCTTGTTCACTATTAGTGTGTTGGGATCCTTCTCCTGCATGACTTCACTGTGGGACATGAACTACCTTCTCCTCTCTACTCCTTCAGCTATTTTCACTGCCTCCACATAGGACACCTGCTGGATGGGCCTGATCATCCTAGCTACTGTGACATCCTTCATCTGTACAGGGCACTCCGGGAACTCGGGAACCATCACAATTACAACATGCTTCACCTGACTACGAGATATTTATTCCTTTGACAAACACTTGCCACATGTCCAAACTTTTTTACAATTGTAACACTGCAGCAGCTTCTGTATATCTCACTTACCCAGGTTTTACATAAGATGGGAGAACCACTTCACCAAACCACAGTAAAACCTTCCGTCTGTCATTCATTTTAATCAACGTGCGTCTACCTGAAATGTTTAACCTAAACCACACAAAGCTTTCTCGTTTTGCACTTTTGACACACAATCAGTATCATACCGCTCCTGGTCACTCGAACCAATTCCACTTTACCCAATTCATCCTTCACCATCTTTGAGACCGTTAACAGGTCACCCACAAAAACATCCTTGCTGATGATTCCCACTCCGACCCTAAACTGCTGTTCATTACCAACTTTAGCCCTTTTCACTCCACTGTTCTTCAGCATCGTCCACTCAGTCTCAACAACTGTACAGAGTCACTGTTCTTCACCATCGTCCACTCTGTCTCACCAACTGTACTCACGCCAAGAGAATCCCACAATGCTTCCTCCATTGCTCCTCCAGTCATCCCCTGGACTCCCTCGCTATGTTTCCATGATTTCAACAGGTCACCAGTTAACTAAGCCTATAATGTGGACGCCAAGGATGTGGATACCAAGGAACTTGAAGCTCTAAACCTGCTCCACTACAACTTCTTCGATGAGAATGGGGGCGTGCTCAGTGTTTAGTCCCAGGGTCCTTAGCTTAGTGATGAGCTTTGAGGGTACTATGGTGTTGAACGCTGAGCTGTAGTCGATGAATAGCATTCTCACATGGGTGTTCCTTTTGTCCAGGTGGGAAAGTGCAGTGTGGAGTGCAATAGAGCTTGCATCATCTGTGGATCTGTTGGGGCGGTATGCAAATTGGAGTGGGTCTAGGGTTTCTGGGATAATGGTGTTGATGTGAGCCACGACCAGCCTTTCAAAGCACTTCATGGCTACAGATGTGAGTGCTACGGGTCGGTAGTGATTTAGGCAGGTTACCTTAGTGTTCTTGGGCACAGGGACTATGGTGGTCTGCCTGAAACATCTTGATATTAGACTCAGACAGGGGATGAAAATGTCAGTGAAGACCCTTGCCAGTTGGTCAGCGCATGCTTGGAGTACACATCCTGGTAATCCGTTTGGCCCTGTGGACTTGTGAATGTTAACCTGTTTAAAGGTCTTACTCACATCGGCTGCAGAGAGCGTGATCACAAAGTCGCCTAAGTTTGCTAATCTTGTCATTTATCTTTGTTTTATTGTGTCGTTTTTCTTCTTTTTATTCAGTTTAGTCACATGATTTCTCAATTTGCAGGATGTTTGCCAATCGGTTGCACAGCCAGACTTATTTGCCATTCCTTTTGCCTCATCCTTCTCAACCATACCATTTTTCAATTCCTCATCAATCCACTGGGATGGAACAGCTTTTACAGTCATTTTCTTAATGGGTGCATGCTTATTAGTAACTGGAATAAGCAATTTCATAAATGCGTCCAGCGTCTGGTTGCTCCTCATTACACACCACAGAGCAGCAAATATTCTTTACATCATCAACATATGAATCCCCCGTTTTATTAAATAATTGAGGCACACAAATGACTCGAGGGAACCAGAGATCAAGATAGCCTAACCATTAAAAAAAAAACTATTCCTTAGCATTCTCCTCACGCTGCTGCTGGCCTTCGTAAATTCTGACGTTATGCTCCTGAAGTTTCCAGTAATAGGCTACCTTGTCGGCAACCTTTTCCATTTGTAGTGCCAATTTATCTGACCATTTCTACTGATCTGGTGCCAGTTCTGATTTTCATATTCACATTTTACTGGAACAGTTTCATTTAATTTATAATAGTAATAATAATTATAATAGTCTTTATCTCAAAATCATTATCTGTGATTAATCTATATTCTATATAAATCGAAGTGAAAATTATACAAATTTAAATAACTTTTATTGCCATTGCCAACTATGTAAAAATAGCCTACATAAAGCCAACAAATAAAAACAGCTAGAAAATATCTAGATAAAAATAAATCACATTGGCTGCGCATGGCCTGTCTACATAGTTGATACAATGTTTCAAGTTCTATCACCTTGGTCCGAAACTTGATATAAAATATTCTGGGCCCTCAGAGTTTCCCGCGCCAGTGAGTTTGGGACAGACACAGCTCTAGGCTATTTGTGTAAGGGATAAGAAGTAATCAGGTATTTTATGACATTTCCACTGGATCAGAGCATTACATTTTTCCCTTTCATGTTGAGTGGTTATAAAGAGTGAGAGCTGGAAATATTTTACAAATACTTTGAGGAACTATTGTCATTTGCCAATTGATTTTAGTAAGACTTTGTTTACTAGCTGTTTGAGGTGAAGAAAAAAATTATTTGAGAAGCTCCACAAATCATTAGTGGTGGTGCGTAAATACTATCAGACATCCCCAAATAGGTCCAACGCTCTCTGCCCTGTTTGCTAAAACGCAATTTGGTTGCAGAAAGTCCTCCATGCTAGTGCGGAAATCCCTAGTTATACCATAGATCTACTGTAGGACCCATAACTTCACCTAACAACAACATAGACCTACTGTAGGACCAATAACTTCACCTAACAACAACATAGACCTACTGTAGGACCCATAACTTCACCTAACAACAACATAGACCTACTGTAGGACCCATAACTTCACCTAACAACAACATAGACCTACTGTAGGACCAATAACTTCACCTAACAACAACATAGACCTACTGTAGAACCCATAACTTCACCTAACAACAACATAGACCTACTGTAGGACCCATAACTTCACCTAACAACAACATAGACCTACTGTAGGACCCATAACGTCACCTAACAACAACATAGATCTACTGTAGAACCCATAACGTCACCTAACAACTACATAGACCTAGGACTATAAATAATTTAATATTTCAGGTGAAACATGGAAACTAAACATGTCTTTTTCATGACATTTCATAACCTGTTCACCAGATAATTTTGTGAATAATCCCACTAGGCTACTCTGTAATGTGTTGTCATTGTAAATGTCCTGAATAAAGGAAAATAGCTCTGTGTGTTGTACAATAGCCTATCCATCAAGGAACAGTTCTCTACACATCATGAGCTAAGTGTCTCTGTGTGTTGTACAATCATGGAACAGGACCCATAACTTCACCTAACATCAAATATACCCAAGTCATGATGTTTGTTGCATGTCGTGATGTTTGTCATTTGACTGGCATTCAGAAAATGATTTCCTGGATCAGCTGATGATAGTTGAACATGTGACTGTAACTGAACAGCTACAGTATTAAGAATTATGTATAATTATTATTATTATGTCTAATTATTGAAGAACCACGTTAATGACAGTATCCATTTGGGTGTTGTCAATAAAGTTAAGGTGACTCTCAGTTAAAAACCATTGGATTTAGCAAACTCTGAAATTATTTGGGATTTCTGTGCCCATGAAAACTGTTTTCCCAGGGTAACATAAGGAGACACTAAATGTTACGTAGTTAGTGCATTTCAGAATACAAAAAACTGTCCGACAGCAAGATCCAGTATTTAAGTTGAAGTTCATCATATGACAAGCATAACGTTATGAATATAACTACTGTTCCCTGAAGGAGGGAAACTAGGTACAACATACTATTAAATCCACATGTTATGACTATAACTACTGTTCCCTAAAGGAGGGAAACTAGGTACAACATACTATTAAATCCACATGATATGACTATAACTACTGTTCCCTGAAGGAGAGAAACTAGGTACAACATACTATTAAATCCATGCCTCGCTAGAAGCCCCGCCGTCCACAGGTGATGAGCGCGAGGCTTGGATTTATACCTTCAATTTAATACCGCTCTTCACCGAACCAGGAAGGGGCGGGGCCAAACAGGTGTTGTACCTCGGTAGAAATGTCCTTCGCCTAATCCACATGTCTATCGCTTCCCCTATAGCAATCCTGTGATCTCCTCCCGTCCACCCAGCACATTCCACAGCCACTCTGTCTTTCTACAGATCTCACTCCTTTATATACTCTGCGTCTGATCTAGCACGTCTTTAATATCTCAATGTTCAAAGTTTAGCCCGAATCCATCAATAGTCATAAAGTTACACTCCCTTTCAGTCGGTCAACTTCGGTACAACGGACTATGGGAAAATACAATCATTCTCCATGCCGACCCAGACGGATACTAAATGAAACGGCCCCTGGCAGACCACCCAGACCTGACCCCGCAAGATGCGTCAGTTTTGTCAATTTATTCATAGTCTTTTGTTTGAAAAACTCCTGTCAATGTTGAGTAAGGACACACACCTAATTACGCATATAGAAGAAGTAGGACTAGTCTACCTGGCCTGAGCGCAAATGTAGGCCTATAAATGTGCCCATTTGGGGATGTCTGATAGTATTTCTGATTGTCTTAACGCTGCACCACTAATGAGTTGTGGAGCTTCTCAAAGCAAATTTCTCTTCACCTCAAACAGTAAATAAACAAAAGTTTTATTAAAATCAATTGCGAATGACAATAGTTCCTTAAAGTATTTGAAAAATATTTCCAGCTCTCGCCCTTTCAATAACCACTCGGCACGAAAGGGAAAAATTAAATGCGCTGATCCAGTGGAAATGTCAAAATACCTGATTACCACGTTTGTTACTAGGCTATGTGATTTATAGGCTATTTATTTGCAATGTTTTTATTTGCTGGCTTTATGTGGGCTATTTTTACATAGTTGACAATGGCAATAATAGTATGTAGATTAATCACAAACAATGATTTTGAGATACTATTATAAATTCAATGAAACTGTTCCACAAAAATGTGGATATGAAAATCATAACTGGCACGCAGATCAGTAGAAATTGTAAGGTAAATTGGCACTCTAAATGGAAAAAGGTTGCCGACCGCTGAAGTAGTCAATTACTGAAAACTTCAGGAGCATAATAGCAGTCGGGAAGAGTTTTTCTTCTTCAGGTTATATTGATGACTGGCTCCCTCTAGTCATTTGTGCATCTGTAATTCTTTTTAAAAAACAGCGTGCTTAAAGCATCAGACAAGTTAAGTACATATAGTTGATTTTATTAAAACACATTGGGCGATTGGTAGACAGAACAGACGACTCTTGGTTGACAAAGATGTATTTTAGTTGGGGACAGCACTAGAACATGATTTTGGGGCTCCCGAGTGGCACAGCAGACACTGCATCTCAGTGCTTGAGGCGTCACTACAGACACCCTGGTTCAAATCCAGGCTGTATCACAACGGGCCGTGATTGGGAGTCCCATAGGGCGTCGCACAATTGGCCCAGCGTCGTCCGGGGTAGGCAGTCATTGTAAATAAGAATTTGTTCTTAACTGACTTGCCTAGTTAAATAAAGGTTACATTTAAATAAATAAATGTTTCATGACAAACCATTTTTTACAAATCCGTCAAGGCACCAACTTTGAGAAGGGTTTAAAACAAAGGTTTCAAACCAATTCATGAATGTAATTGAATCTAGGTATGTTTAGCCTTTAACGTAATGGCTTGATAATAAATTGGCTGAATATTATACAATGACTTATCAACAGCTCTAATAATTTGACCCCCACAGGAAATCTTCACTGGCCATTATAGAATATACTATATAGCCTAGAAACCTGGTTAAACTATCAATATGACATCATGGATGAATTCTAGAATATACTATATAGCATTGAAACCTGGTTAAACTATCATTATGACATCATGCATGGCCAGTCCTTGTATTCATAGTGTAGTGAATTCAGGGGGTAGCCTTGAGCTGAACTCAAACCTGGGTCCAGCGACTGTCAAGCCAACACCTTATAACTGTTACGCCAAGATGTCTCAACTTCTTGACGAGTTCCCTATGAATTTGAGAGTGGTTACATTTCTCCAGCCCCCATCCCTCAGCTTTTTACCAAACCAAGTCTCTGGGCAGCCATTTTGTTGCTGTTTAAATCCTAGGTTGTCCCTTTAAAAAAGCCACACAACAATCAATCAACCAATAACAACGCTGTAATTCCACCACTGTTTTGGTAATAAGATGATGATGGGGCTGGAGAAATGTAACTAGTCTCAAATTCATAGACAAGGACTGACCATCCATGATATCAACATTATAGTTTTAACCATGTTGAGGCTATACAGTGTTGATTTACATTGTTTCTAAACATTGGAGTAAAAAAAGCTTATTTGGGGTTCTGATGGGGTACAACAGTTGAACTGAGCTCATGAGGCATGTGTTATATTCTTCAAGAATCAATGGCTAGAAATAAATAAATAATTTAAAAGTCCAAATATGGATGTAGCAATTGAATATTTCCCCTTTAACACCACACATCAGATCAACAACTGCAGAGTTGTGCCTCTGTTTATAAGACAGTACTTACTAGTGTTAATCAGGGAACGGTTTCTCAAAACCATCTTATGGCTAAATTCATCATTAGAACCATTGGATGCCTTAACATGCGTTTGGGAAACCGGGCCCAGATATCCAGTTTCCTCCTCTTCTTTCGATGTAACAGTCATCTCCTCCTCCTCTTTCACTCCAAAAACTGCATCCTCCTCTTCTTTTACTGTAACATCCTCCTCCTCTTTCACTCTGAACGCGTCTTCCTCTTCTTTCCCTGAAACATCTTTCTCTTCTTCTTTCACGGTAACAGCCTCACCCTCTACTTGTTTTTGTATTGCAACAGCCTCCTCTTCCTCCTCCTCTTTGACGACCTCTTCTTTAGCAGGAGGTGAGTAGCTTAGTGAACTCATGGTCGGAGATGTTAGCTAGCTAGGCTAATGCTAACTTAACCAGCCCACTAGCTGACTAATAACAACAACACCGTAAATATGAAATGAAATCGGATAACTAACTAGACGACAGAAAAGGATTTAAAAGTGGCTAATATACACGAAAGCGTCTAAAGAGCTTTATTGGTTCGGCTATTTTGTCTAGCAAGCTACCGAGGTGGCTGACTAACTTGCTGCTGTTGAAAGAAGTGTTCCGTCCACTAGATTATACGTCACACTAGCAGCATCCATCTGCTGACTGGAGTGGGTAACGCAGTTGAATAAAATGTATATTTAAATTTTCAGACAAAAAGTTATTGAGTAGGAAGCATGAGTTTTTACTCAGCAATGTGACAACACAGTGTGGTTAAAGACTTGGTAACTGAATTGTAGTCACGATCTGGTTCCCTATAAGGACATACAGTTATGTTTTAATGTTATTACATATTTATTATATAATATACCCTACTGGTCAAAAGTTTTAGAACACCTACTCATTCAAGGGTTTTTCTTTATTTTTTACTATTTTCTACATTGTAGAATAATAGTGAAGACATCAAAACTATGAAATAACACATATGGAATCATGTAGTAACCAAAAAAGTGTTAAACAAATCAAAATCTAATTTATATTTGAGATTCTTCAAATAGCCACGCTTTGAAGTATTGATAGCTTTGCACACTCTTGGCATTCTCTTAACCAGCTTCACCTGGAATTATTTTCCAACAGTCTTGATGGTTCCCACATATGCTGAGGACTTGTTGGCTGCTTTTCCTTCACTCTGCGGTCGGATTCCGGGAGCCGTCAGTTGGACTCATTTCTCAATGTGTCCACCTGACCCGTCAAATAGTCATTCAAGTCGTTCGCAATGTCAGGTGGTTTTGGTAATGAATGTTACAATGGGTAGGAATTTAAACATGTCTGCCACTTGTGTTGAATAAAAGTTGTCCAAAGATGTTTTCCATCAGCCTTGATTTAGTGATGATAATATCCTTTCTTTTGACCTTGGTCACTAGATGTATTCATCTACAATAACTGGTCTAGCTTGGTCACTAGATGTATTCATCTATAATAACTGGTCTAGCTTGGTCACTAGATGTATTAATCTACAATAATTGGTCTAGCTTGGTCACTAGATGTATTCATCTACAATAACTGGTCTAGCTTGGTCACTAGATGTATTAATCTACAATAACTGGTCTAGCTTGGTCACTAGATGTATTCATCTACAATAACTGGTCTAGCTTGGTCACTAGATGTATTCATCTACAATAACTGGTCTAGCTTGGTCACTAGATGTATTCATTTACAATAACTGGTCTAGCTTGGTCACTAGATGTATTCATTTACAATAACTGGTCTAGCTTGGTCACTAGATGTATTCATCTATAATAACTGGTCTAGCTTGGTCACTAGATGTATTCATCTACAATAACTGGTCTAGCTTGGTCACTAGATGTATTCATTTACAATAACTTTGCTCATCAGACAGATCTGTCTCCTACATTTTTTGGTATCATTACATTTCTCAGCTCATCAATCCCTGGGGCATCTTTTGACCTCAGTCTGTTTTCTTAATAGGGCCTTGTTTATCAACAATACTCATAAATAATTTCATAAACCCACTCAATGCCCTTTCAGGATCATCCTCACTACACACTTCCAGCCATCGAACATTCTGAACCTCATCCACAAATGACTGAACCTCTTGTAGTGCCTTGGGTCAGTTACTTTAGGATCTTTGGTATTTGTGGTATTTGTGTTTTTCTCTTGAGTGTCACCAAGTTATGATCACCACTGCTACAGCTTTAGAATAATGTTCAGCCATGTTGGTAAAAATATGATCAATACAGGTTGATGATGTGGTATCAGACTTAGTGAACATTCTGGTTGGTAGTGTCACCTTGGGTTTTGTTACAACTATTGGCCACAGAAAGAAGCTTTTCCCTCAGTGGACAGTTGGTGGTAAACCAGTCAATATTCAAATCACCCCAAAAATAAATGTCCCTGTTTTCATCAGATACTTTATCCAACATTTGACAGATTCCGTCAAGATGTTTCCCATCAGCACAAGGAGGCCTGTAGCAGCAGCCAACTAGTATATGTTTCATATGTGGTAAATGTACCTGGAAAGTCTATTTCATTCAGCACTAAAGGTGCTACATGTAGAATGTCTCCCCCATGTGGAAGTTAGGTGAACTGCAACAACTAGTCTCCAATCCAAACTCCCCCATCACACTTCCCTGTAACACGGTGAACTGCATCAACTAGTCTGCATTCCAAACTCCCCCCATCACACTTCCCTGTAACATGGTGAACTGCATCAACTAGTCTGCATTCCAATCTCCCCCCATCACACTTCCCTGTAACATGGTGGAGAGGTCAGTGGGGTAGGGAAGTCTGAAGGATCCCGGATAGCACAGACCATGGTGGAGACTATTTTACTTTGTTTCATCCACAAACTTCAAACAGCTGTAAAAACAACTTTTTTATTGAAATATATTTCACAGCGATTTAGATGGTACCATGATTCCCTGCACTATTCAGTACTTGTTTTCTCACAAAAACTGAAATTGATTGAAGAGTGTAGATTTGTACATTGGCTGCTTGCCCCAGTCGGCCATTATTGGTTGAGAAGGAGATTGACCACGGCATTTAGTGACACCGATTGCAGAGGGAGGGTGCAGTTTTCCCATCTTGACAACAGAAAGAGATTTCGACACAAAATCAAATAAAAATGTGAGGGAATACTGTGAAACACTATCATTAATGCAGATTAATTCCACTATTAATGCATTCCACTATTAATGCACTATTAATCCATTCCACTATCAATGCAGACTATCATTACACTATTAATGCAGATATTAGATATAGATATTATAGATATTTTATTTAAAAAAAATGTAATTAAATTATAATTGTAGCTCCTTTAATTTTGACCCAAAATGTCTTTGCTATAATGTGTGCCATTGCCCGGCTATTAAAAGGGACAGGCGACTATTTGAGACTCAGCCTTTAATTGAAATTTTATGGAATGTTAACTTTGATTGTCTTCAATGAAAATTATAGACCTTTTAAACATGGAATGCTGTATGCAACATTATTGTCAACTGACTTGATGTCTACAGTGGCAAAGAGATTTATAGTTGGGAGTGTTGGGAGTGTCGAGTGTGTTGATATAACGGTAATAATGTAAAAATTCCACTTTTAACAACCATCAGAATTGGTTAAAAAAAAAGTTATGCCCGAGTGGCGCAGCGGTCTAAGGTACTAGATCACAGTGCTAGAGGCGTCACCCGGGTTCGATCCCGGGCTGTACCACAACCTGCCGTGATCAGGAGTTCCATAGGGCGGCACACAATTGGCCAAGCGTCGCCCGGTGTTTCCTCCTACACATTGGTGCAGCTGGCTTCCGGGTTAAGCGGGCAAGTGTTAAGAAGCGCGGTTTGACGGGTCATGTTTCAGAGGACGCATCACTCGACCTTCGCCTCCCGAGCCCGTTGGGAAGTTACAGCGATGAGACAAGATCGAAATTGGGGAGAAAAAACGTGGGGAAAATTATAAAAAATGTATTAAAAAATGACAACAAACAAAGGTTTTATCCCAACGTGGCAATAAACAGTAGGCAAAGTGACCATGTCAGGACAAAATGAACTCAAACGTTTTACCATTTTACCCACCATTTGCAACAACGTCACTGAGCACCATCACTATCTTTCCTTGGTGGATCTCCTACATGTTTACATATCTGGCATTACTCATCTCATATGTATATACTGTATTCTATCCTATTCTACTGTATCTTAGTCTATGCATTACTCATCTCATATGTATATACTGTATTCTATCCTATTCTACTGTATCTGTCTATGCCCCTCTGACATTGCTTGTCCATATATTTATATATATGAGTCACTGGCTTACTGGTGCTCTTCCATGCCGTCCCTAGGAGGGGTGCGTCACTTGAGTGGGTTGAGTCACTGACATGGTCTTCCAACCTGGCTTGGCACCTTGTCTCAGGATGGTAAGTTGGTGGTTGAAGATATCCCTCTAGTGGTGTGGGGACTGTGCTTTGGCAAAGTGGGTGGGGTTATATCCTGCCTGTTTGGGCCTCTGGGGGTATCATCGGATGGGGCCACAGTGTCTCCTGAACCCTCTTGTCTCAGCCTCTAGTATTTATGCTGCAGTAGTTTGTGTCGGGGGGCTAGGGTCAGTCTGTTATATCTGGACTATTTCTCCTGTTTTATCCGGTGTCCTGTGTGAATTTAAGTATGCTCTCTCTAATTCTCTTTCTCTCGGAGGACCTGAGCCCTAGGACCATGCTTTAGGACGACCTGGCATGATGACTCCTTGCTGTCCCCAGTCCACCTGGCCGTGCTGCTGCTCCAGTTTCAACTGTTCTGCCTGCGGCTATGGAAACCTGACCTGTTCACCGGACGTGCAACCTGTCCCAGACCTGCTGTTTTCAACTCTCTAGATACAGCAGGAAAGGTAGAGATACTCTCAATGATCGGCTATGAAAACCAACTGACATTTACTCCTGAGGTGCTGACCTGTTGCACCCTTGACAACTACTGTGATTATTATTATTTGACCATGCTGGTCATTTATGTATATCTTGGTCATGTTCTGTTATAATCTCCACCCGGCACAGCCAGAAGAGGACTGGCCCACCCCTCATAGCCTGGTTTCTTCCTAGGTTTTGGACTTTCTAAGGAGTTTTTCCTAACCACCGTGCTTCTACACCTGCATTGCTTGCTGTTTGGGGTTTTAGTCTGGGTTTCTGTACAGGACATCAGCTGATGTAAGAAGGGCTATATAAATAAATTTGATATATTCTTATTCCATTACTTAGATTTGTGTGTATTAGGTATTTGTTGTGAAATTGTTAGATATTACTGCACTGTTGGAGCTAGAAACATAAGCATTTAGTTAGATAGTACTGCACTGTTGGAGCTAGAAACACAAGCATTTAGTTAGGTATTACTGCACTGTTGGAGCTAGAAACACAAGCATTTAGTTAGGTATTACTGCACTGTTGGAGCTAGAAACACAAGCATTTAGTTAGGTATTACTGCACTGTTAGAGCTAGAAACACAAGCATTTAGCTACACCCGCAATAACATACGTATGTGACAAATAACATTTAAATTATTATGAAGGTCACTTGTGTAAAATGTACTTTTCCCCACTCATCTTTTGACATTGCTTATGCATATTCAGTGGCCCGACTATGTCAAAAGCCCATCCTGGTAGATCTGAACCTAATGCAGCTTGGAGTGATCAGATGACAGAAGTCACATTTAGGTGCCAGGTGTAACTGAGGCCATAGATGCTCCATATCCATTACTTTGAGTGTTATATATGACTAAATGTGTTTCTGTGTTACAGGGGCAGTCAAGAAATGGAGACCACAGAACATGACATAAGCAGAGCTGTGGGAGACCACCTCAAGCCCCTGGTAGAGCCGGGGGTGGTGTTTACCACTCCACCACGCCTTCAGCAGGCTGGAAAAGTGGGATTGATGCTGTTTTTCATACTAAGAGGGACCAAGAGTCTGTTGATTGGTCAGTCACTGGGTTAATTTGTTTTGCAATATTTTCAAATCAAATCAAGCTTTATTTATACAGCACATTTCAGATTTGGATGCAACACAATGGCTTCACAGGAAAAAACTATGAAAATAAAGAGAAATATTTAGTACAAACTTGAGAAAAAAACAACTGAAAGACTAATGAGCATTGTAAAGAAATGCCATTGATTAAAATATTAACAATATGATGCTATATCCAACCCAAAATATAAGCTGTTTTTTAGGAGTGGTTCTGAAAGACACTATGGGGGTGTCCACTGAAAGTTGACTAGTAACATCAACTGGGACCTAAAAGACACCCACTAAATCTGCCCAAGAAGAGGCAAACAAAAGAAAAACTCACAACAAACTTACAGACAGGAAGCAAACCAAAAAGGTGGAGCAACTAAAGGTGTTGACTCTCCACATCTATCAAGACAATTGTGGCACTGGGCCAGACACTCTTAAATAGAACCTGGACCAGCTCAGGTGAAACACCTTCCCACTAACGAGATGGACAAGCCAGCACAGGTGTAACACATACTGACTAACGAGGTGACACCAATCAGTTCACCCTACGTGCTAACGAGCTATACGTGCTAAAGTCCAACCTCAAAACATAAATGGAAAAACCAAAGCCTGTAAAACCTTCCCCTTTAAGACAATAAATATATCCTATATTTTTGATGGACAAGTTTGCTCACCACCAACAGAAAACGTCCATTTCACATTACAATCAACTACAATGCTTCACCAATATAAACATGGTTGTCAACAACTGGCTGTCAACAATTAAAAACAATATTTCTAAATAATAATATACAACAGTATTATTTTCTTCAAATGTTTCTTTATAGAATCCAAAAACTCACTAGCTTCAAGAACTCTAGTCCACTTTTTATTTAACCTTTATTTAACTAAGCAAGTCAGTTAACAACAAATTCTTATTTTCAATGATGACCTAGGAACAGTGGGTTAACTGCCTTGTTAAGGGTCAGAACAACATATTTTTACCTTGTCCGCTCGGGGATTCGATCCAGCAACCTTTCGGTTACTGGCCCAACGCTCTAACCACCAGGCTACCCGAAAGTACGTTGAAATTAAGTTGTTTTCAAGTAATTTAACTACAACTAAAACGAATATTGGACATCGGGCATAAACTTCTTTTCAAAGACATTTTGCTAGGTGGGATAGCCCCAATGTCAAAACACAGTTTTAACGTGTCCAAATCAATAACAAATATGCAGAAACAGTTTGATATATTGAAAAACAAAACATAAAATGTGTTATATACACAAACATCTGCCACAATAATCGTATTTATTTAAACAAGCTCCTTATAAACTGCACAAGCACCAGAAACGCTGTTGTTTTGACAAGTAGCAATAAATCACTGATATCGATTAGGGGGGAAATGAGGTTGTACGTGATGTTGAATCTAACACAACTAAAAAAAACACATGGAAATGGCTGATATCTTTTACCTCACTGGTTAGAGGACAACCTGCAGAAGACAGTCAGCTACATTTTGGAGTGATGCATTTAAATTTAGGGGTCGCTAAATAAAGGAACGCAATCACTCATCGATATCACGTTGAAATCAATTGTGCGAGAGGAGGGGTATGAGGTTGCACGTCCTGTTAAAACGAACAGCTCAAAAACCACACGGAATCTGGGAGTAATGTGTACATCACTGGTTAGAAGACAACTTGTAGAAAACAGATCACTACATTTTGAAGTGTTGCATTTTGATTCCAGTGGGTCACCAACGTGTTAAAGTGTAACACAACTCAACACAACGCTCAATTCAGAGCCTGGATTTTCCCCTGAGGCTAATATCCATATCATGTTGAAATCAATAGAACAAGGGGCAAACGTTTAGGGTTCTACATTGTGACATTATTGAAATTCTCCTAGTACAATGTTAAAACATTCTACATTGTGACATCATGTGTGATGTGTGTGTATTCTCTGGTGTTGTACCAGGCTGTTTGACTGAGTAAAACTCTTCCCACATTGATTACAGCTATAAGGTTTCTCTCCTGTGTGTGTTTTCTGGTGTGATATTAGGTTGCTTAGCTGAGTAAAACTCTTCCCACATTCATCACAGCTATATGGTTTCTCTCCTGTGTGTGTTCTCTGGTGTGATATTAGGTTGCTTAGCTGAGTAAAACTCTTCCCACATTGAGTACAGCTAAAAGGTTTCTCTCCTGTGTGAATTCTCTGGTGTCTAGTCAGATTTCTAGAAGTAGTAAAAATCTTCCCACATTCATCACAGCTATACGGTTTCTCTCCTGTGTGTGTTTTCTGGTGTGATATCAGGTTGCTTAGCTGAGTAAAACTCTTCCCACATTGAGTACAGCTATAAGGTTTCTCACCTGTGTGTGTTCTCTGGTGTGATATCAGGATGCTTAGCTGAGTAAAACTCTTCCCACATTGATCACAGCTATACGGTTTCTCTCCTGTGTGTGTTCTCTGGTGTGATATCAGGCTGGTTGAATGACTAAAACTCTTACCACATTGAGTACAGCTAAAAGGTTTCTCTCCTGTGTGTGTTCTCTGGTGTATCTTCAGATGGCTATATTGAACAAAACTCTTCCCACATTGATCACAGCCGTAAGGTTTCTCTCCTGTGTGGATTCTCTGATGAATTTTAATGCCTGATGAGGAGGTGAATCTCTTCCCAGAGTCAGAGCAGCAGTGAATTCTCTTCCCTGTGGATCTCTGCGGATGTTTCTTGAGGTGTTCTAATGTGGAGAGACTCTTCTCTGCCTCGTCAGCATCATGTTGTTGAGGCTTCCCAGAGGACCCACGGTAGTCCCGTCTCTCTCCTGTGTGAACAATAAGTCAGACAGATGGTTTAAGGCCCACAACAGTGGAAATCCACTGTAAAAAGTGATGCCAACAGCGTAGCCTCGATGTTGTACAACAATTGACGTCTGTAATGAATGTAATGATTATTTGACATTTGTCTTAAAATGAGCAAGAACAGTCATATTTTGTCTTGTTTTCACATTAGTAGTAACATCTAAGCTTGTAAGCGGTGTGCCAGACAACTTTTGGTCTCCAATATAGGCCCCTTTCTGTGTTTAATAAAATTACGGCACGAGGGCGATGCAAATGCAATTTGGTTGTAGAAACTCCTCCCTGCTAATGAGGAAACCACTAGTTATGGATGTAGTATATCTGGTAATGAGGAAACCACTAGTTATGGATGTAGTATATCTGCTAATGAGGAAACCGATAGTTATGGATGTAGTATATCTGGTAATGAGGAAACCACTAGTTATGGATGTAGTATATCTGGTAATGAGGAAACCACTAGTTATGGATGTAGTATATCTGGTATTGAGGAAACCACTAGTTATGGATGTAGTATATCTGCTAATGAGGAAACCACTAGTTATGGGTGTAGTATATCTGGTAATGAGGAAACCACTAGTTATGGATGTAGTATATCTGCTAATGAGTATACCACTAGTTATGGATGTAGTATATCTGGTAATGAGGAAACCACTAGTTATGGATGTAGTATATCTGGTAATAAGGAAACCACTAGTTATGGATGTAGTATATCTGGTAATGAGGAAACCGCTAGTTATGGATGTAGTATATCTGCTAATGAGGAAACCATTAGTTATGGATGTAGTATATCTGGTAATGAGGAAACCACTAGTTATGGATGTAGTATATCTGGTAATGAGGAAACCACTAGTTATGGATATAGTATATCTGCTAATGAGGAAACCACTAGTTATGGGTGTAGTATATCTGGTAATGAGGAAACCATTAGTTATGGATGTAGTATATCTGGTATTGAGGAAACCTCTAGTTATGGATGTAGTATATCTGCTAATGAGGATAGCGCTAGTTATGGATGTAGTATATCTGGTAATGAGGAAACCACTAGTTATGGATGTAGTATATCTGGTAATGAGGAAACCACTAGTTATGGATGTAGTATATCTGCTAATGAGGAAACTACTAGTTATGGATGTAGTATATCTGCTAATGAGGAAACCACTAGTTATGGATGTAGTATATCTGCTAATGAGGAAACCACTAGTTATGGATGTAGTATATTTGCTAATGAGGAAACCACTAGTTATGGATGTAGTATATCTGCTAATGAGGATAGCGCTAGTTATGGATGTAGTATATCTGGTAATGAGGAAACCACTAGTTATGGATGTAATATATCTGGTAATGAGGAAACCACTAGTTATGGATGTAGTATATCTGCTAATGAGGATAGCGCTAGTTATGGATGTAGTATATCTGGTAATGAGGAAACCACTAGTTATGGATGTAGTATATCTGGTAATGAGGAAACCACTAGTTATGGATGTAGTATATCTGCTAATGAGGAAACCACTAGTTATGGATGTAGTATATCTGGTAATGAGGAAACCACTAGTTATGGATGTAGTATATCTGCTAATGAGGAAACCACTACTTATGGATGTAGTATATCTGCTAATGAGGAAACCACTAGTTATGGATGTGGTATATCTGGTTGTAGAAACTCCTCCCTGCTAATTAGGAAACCAGACACATCAGAACAAACTTCCTTTAAATGTTTTGAGGGAAACAATGTTACTATGGTTACTGTTGTTCTATGTTGTGAATGTTATCCAATGTGTTACTACGGGTTATAGCAGTATGGCCTAATAATTTGACATAAATTAACTTATGAATATTTTTGGTTGATACTTCAAGGGGTCTTACAATTCAAAATCAGAAAGCCTAATGATCCTTGGTATAACCTTAAAACAGTACTATACTGGGGAAGCCCATCATGTTGGAGGGTGTTTCTACAGTACTATACTGGGGAAGCCCTTCATGTTGGAGGGTGTTTCTACAGTACTATACTGGGGAAGCCCTTCATGTTGGAGGGTGTTTCTACAGTACTATACTGGGGAAGCCCATCATGTTGGAGGGTGTTTCTACAGTACTATACTGGGCAAGCCATTCATGTTGGAGGGTGTTTCTACAGTACTATACTGGGGAAGCCCTTCATGTTGGAGGGTTTTTCTACAGTACTATACTGGGGAAGCCCTTCATGTTATTTAAACCTTCTTAAAACAATTCCATATAGCTTAGAAGGACCTCCCCCTCAGACAAGGCTTAGACTATAATGGGTTAAACTATCTGAAACTTACATTACTCTGAGACTAGTTATCCTGGGATCGTACATTACTCTGAGACTAGTTATCCTGGGATCTTACATTACTCTGAGACTAGTTATCCTGGGATCTTACATTACTCAAACTAGTTATCCTGGGGAATAGTCTTAATACATCTAAAAAAATCTAAACCTGTTTTTGCTTTGGCATTATGGGGTATTGTGATGGCATTATGGGGTATTGTGTGTAGATTGAGGATTTAAAAAATAATAAATTTTAGAATAAAGGGATGCACCGATATTACATTTTTGGCCAATATTTTCCTTGTCCCAAAAAACAATACCGATAACTGATATTTAAAATTTTAGCGGCCTTTTAAGCATTCTAGTACAGTTAAAAAGTTAAACACACACACGGACGCAGTGGTCTAAGTCACTGCATCTCAGTGCAAGAGGCGTCACTACAGTCCCTGGTTCCAATCCAGGCCGTATCACATCCGGCCGTGATTGGGAGTCCCACAGTAGTTGTCTGTTATTGGTGTAGAGGGGAAGACAAAGGAGAGGGATCCCACAGTAGCTGTCTGTTATTGGTGTAGAGAGGAAGACAAAGGAGAGGGATCCCACAGTAGCTGTCTGTTATTGGTGTAGAGAGGAAGACAAGGGAGAGGGATCCCACATGTGGATAGGAAGATACAAATTATCATTATTACAAGAAAATATTCATTTAAAATCCAGGAATTTTACAACTTTAGCTCTCTAGGTCAAGCCAGTAGGTTACAGTAGGTTGTATCCAAGTGGTTGTATCTCTCTAGGTCAAGCCAGTAGGCTACAGTAGGTTGTATCTCTCTAGGTCATGCCAGTAGATTACAGTAGGATGTATCTCTCTAGGTCATGCCAGTAGGTTACAATAGGTTGTATCTCTCTAGGTCATGCCAGTAGGCTACAGTAGGTTATATCTCTCTAGGTCATGCCAGTAGGTTGCAGTAGGTTATATCGCTCTAGGTCATGCCAGTAGGTTACAGTAGGATGTATCTCTCTAGGTCATGCCAGTAGGTTACAATAGGTTGTATCTCTCTAGGTCATACCAGTAGGCTACAGTAGGTTATATCTCTCTAGGTCATGCCAGTAGGTTGCAGTAGGTTATATCGCTCTAGGTCATGCTTGTAGGTTACAGTAGGTTGTATCTCTCTAGGTCATGCCAGTAGGCTACAGTAGGTTGTATCTCTCTAGGTCATGCCAGTAGGTTACAGTAGGTTGTATCCAGGTGGTTGTATTGCTCTAGGTCATGCCAGTGGGTTACAGTAGGTTATATCTCTCTAGGTCCTGCCAGTAGGTTACAGTAGGTTGTATTGCTCTAGGTCATGCCAGTAGGTTACAGTAGGTTATATCTCTCTAGGTCCTGCCAGTAGGTTACAGTAGGTTGCATCCAAGTGGTTGTATTGCTCTAGGTCATGCCAGTAGGTTACAGTAGGTTGTAACTCTCTAGGGCATGCCAGTAGGCTACAGTAGGTTGTAACTCTCTAGGTCATGCCAGTAGGTTACAGTAGGTTGTATCTCTCTAGGTCATGCCAGTAGGTTACAGTAGGTTATATCTCTCTAGGTCATGCCAGTAGGCTACAGTAGGTTGTAACTCTAGGTCATGCCAGTAGACCACAGTAGGTTATATCTCTCTAGGTCATGCCAGTAGGATACAGTACGTTGTATCCAAGTGGTTGTATTGATCTAGGTCATGCCAGTAGGCTACAGTAGGTTGTATCTCTCTAGGTCATGCCAGTAGGTTACAGTAGGTTGTAACTCTAGGTCATGCCAGTAGGTTACAGTAGGTTGTATCCAGGTGGTTGTATTGCTCTAGGTCATGCCAGTGGGTTACAGTAGGTTATATCTCTCTAGGTCCTGCCAGTAGGTTACAGTAGGTTGTATTGCTCTAGGTCATGCCAGTAGGTTACAGTAGGTTATATCGCTCTAGGTCCTGCCAGTAGGTTACAGTAGGTTATATCCAAGTGGTTGTATTGCTCTAGGTCATGCCAGTAGGTTACAGTAGGTTGTAACTCTCTAGGGCATGCCAGTAGGCTACAGTAGGTTGTAACTCTCTAGGTCATGCCAGTAGGTTACAGTAGGTTGTATCTCTCTAGGTCATGCCAGTAGGTTACAGTAGGTTATATCTCTCTAGGTCATGCCAGTAGGCTACAGTAGGTTGTAACTCTAGGTCATGCCAGTAGGTTACAGTAGGTTGTATCTCTCTAGGTCATGCCAGTAGGTTACAGTAGGTTATATCTCTCTAGGTCATGCCAGTAGGCTACAGTAGGTTGTAACTCTAGGTCATGCCAGTAGACCACAGTAGGTTATATCTCTCTAGGTCATGCCAGTAGGTTACAGTACGTTGTATCCAAGTGGTTGTATTGATCTAGGTCATGCCAGTAGGCTACAGTAGGTTGTATCTCTCTAGGTCATGCCAGTAGGTTACAGTAGGTTGTAACTCTCTAGGTCATACCAGTAGGTTACAGTAGGTTGTATCCAAATGGTTGTATTGCTCTAGGTCATGCCAGTAGCCTACAGTAGGTTGTATCTCTCTAGGTCACGCCAGTAGGCTACAGTAGGTTTTATCTCTCTAGGTCATGCCAGTAGGTTACAGTAGGTTGTATCTCTCTAGGTCATGCCAGTAGGTTACAGCAGGTTGTATCTCTCTAGGTCATGCCAGTAGGTTACAGCAGGTTGTACCTCTCTAGGTCATGCCAGTAGGCTACAATAGGTTGTATCCAAGTGGTTTTATCTCTCTAGGACATGCCAGTAGGTTACAGTAGGTTGTATCCAAGTGGAAACAATTATCAACCCAATGTGGAAAGTGTCGAATTTGGTCAACAACATGAAAGGCTTATTTGCTACGTGAGGTTTACTTGAACCAACAGAAGTTTCGTAATGCTTAAGTTGTTATGTGGACACGTGACATACCGACAACTTTGATTAAAACACTATAGGAGTTGTCTCCAGATCGCTATGCATATTCATACTAGTAGCTTAGCATCTCTCTCCATCGAATACAGGCGTTTGACGAGAACAATCCTCATAGAATATAAACAATATATTACAATAAAAAGATGAATCCACCAATCCAAAGAAAGGATAGGCGGGAGGTAGACAACCCGCAGTGAAGCTTTGTGGACAACGAACTCCCTTTGTTAGGGCAGAGAGACATCTTGTCAGTATATCCATATTCTTTGGTGTAGCCAACCGAACTCTCACATGGCACTATTTGGGGGCACGGAGTGCATGTACATGCAGTGCCCCCCAGTCTGCGGTCAGCAGATAGACCCTTCTCAAATATATATGTTAAGTCACTTTTTGGGAACGGAGAAAACAAGGGGTAGCTTGTTCTCTACGTCGTCTGATTCTAGACATATCAGTCATCATCCTAGGCCCTCTGTTGAAGAGGTATTGACGAGCCAACTCCGAATATCCAAAGTTAAAAACACATTTAAGGCGGTACTTACTGGTGTTAATCCGATCTCCTATCTCCTCCTCTTCATCTTTCAAAGTGACAGTAATCTCCCCTTCCTCTTTCACTCCAAAAACTGCATCCTCCTCTCTCTCTTCCTCTTCTTTTACTGTAACATCCTCCTCTTTCACTCTGAACGCGTCTTCCTCTTCTTTCACTGGAACGTCTTTCTCTTCTTCTTTCACTGTAACAGCCTCAATCTCTACTTCTTGTTTTACTGTGACATCCTCTTCTTCCTTCTCCTCTTTCACAACAATGTTCTGCCACAGACCCTCTTTCTCCGTCCAGCAGACTTCCTCTTCTTTAACAGGAGGGGAGAAGTTTAGGGAGCTCATGTTCGGGGATGTTAGCTAGCTAGCTATCATTAGCGACTAGGCTTGTGCTAATTTAACCAGCCAGCTACTATAGCTGACTAATACAAAATAACGTAATATTAAATTAAATAGGTTAACAAGTAGATACGACAGAAGTGTGTCTAATACACAGTAGCTAATATACATCGAAAGCGTATAAATAGCTTGAATCTTTCGGCTATGTTGGCTAGCAAGCTACCGAGGTGGTTGACGAGCTGTTTATGAAGACCCGTCCACTAGATTATACGTCACGTCAGCAGCATCGCCTGAAAGACGCACATCGCCGTCTGCTGACTGGAGTGGGAAACGCAGTTGAGGATCACAATTTATTTTCAGACAAAGATTATTTTAAATGAATTTAATTAAATAATACTATTATATTGAGACATACAAAGACAGGAATGTGTTGATCGATTAGTGCGAATAAAAAATGTTTACTACAGCACATTTAAGGCAGTTTCATTAAGTCAAACTAAATCTAAATAAGTAGCTAGCTACTGTAGGTCTATACTGCCCCTACATGGTGTAACAATACATCATGTAGATGTATATAATGAACAGACTAGGTCTATACTGCTCCTACATGGTGTAACAATACATCATGTAGATGTATATAATGAACAGACTAGGTCTATACTGCTCCTACATGGTGTAACAATACATCATCTAGATGTATATAATGAACAGACTAGGTCTATACTGCTCCTACATTGTGTAACAATACATCATGTAGATGTATATAATGAACAGACTAGGTCTATACTGCTCCTACATGGTGTAACAATACAGCATGTAGATGTATATAATGAACAGACTAGGTCTGTACTGCTCCTACATGGTGTAACAATACATAATGTACACTACCGTTCAAAAGTTTGGGGTCACTTAGAAATGTCCTTGTTTTTTAAAGAAAATCGATTTTTTTAATGTATCATTTATAAAAACCTGTTTTTGCTTTGTCATTATGGGGTATTGTGATGTCATTATGGGGTATTTTCATGTCATTATTGGATAATGTGTGTAGATTGATGAGGGGGAAAAAATGATTTAATCCATTTTAGAATAAGGCTGTAACGTAACAAAATGTAGAAAAAGTGAAGGAGTCTGAAAACTTCCGAATGCACTGTGTATATAGGGGCAGTACTTTGTGACATCACTTCATGAAACAGGAGGTACAAATATATAACATATAACACAATATCAACATTCAATGTATCAAAATATATGACCAAACTGGGAGTGTAAACGCCAGCCCAGCCACAATCTTAGAGGTTCACTGATGATCAACCTCCTCCTTCACATCTGACTCTGATGATCAACCTCCTCCTTCACATCTGACTCCTGATGATCAACCTCCTCCTTCACATCTGACTCCTGATGATCAACCTCCTCCTTCACATCTGACTCCTGATGATCAACCTCCTCCTTCACATCTGACTCCTGATGATCAACCTCCTCCTTCACATCTGACTCCTGATGATCAACCTCTTTCACATCTGACTCCTGATGATCAACCTCCTCCTTCACATCTGACTCCTGATGATCAACCTCCTCCTTCACATCTGACTCCTGATAATCAACCTCCCCCTCCACATCTGACTCCAGAGCGTCTTCATTTTTGGGGAATCCCGATGGACGATGTCATCCAATAGGACGTCATCACCACCACCGCCCACAAGTTAATTGTCTTTCAGGTTATCAATGGGAAGAACATTAGCAATATGTCCTGTCTTGTAACTTGTCTCGTTCAATAGATTAACATTGGCAGGTGCACAGGGAGAAACCCCATAAAAAAACTCTGTTTATCTTAAACTGCAGAAAAACTTTTGGAAATCTTTAACTGCATCAAAGTCTGTGGCCTGTGATGTTGGGACAAATGATAGTCCCTTATTATACAAGAGACAAAATTCACAAATTCTACAGCACAACGGCAGAGTCATGTCTTAAGTGTAAAACTAACAATGACTCAATAATCCTTCTGGGAATGTTATGACGTTAAAAAGTTGTGGGAGGAGTTAGAAAGTTGGCTGTCAGAAGTACAGTTATACAATGTAAAATTACTTTTAATCTGGCTGTCTGTATATTTCAAGACATGGCATTTGAGGGTGCAGTGAGATACCCGATGGTTGGATGATACTTTTCTCGTCAATCATCTTAAATATTATACTTAATTAAAACCTGGAAATCAACCAATCCTCTGTTGTTAATTCAAAAGAAAGGTCAAATGCTTTATTATCTAAAAGTTTAAAGTGACGGAGAGAAATAAAATGGTGCTGATGCGGGAGCTTGAGATGGGGGTGTGTTCTAGTGGGTCTGGGCAGGTGTGATGTAGTTAATGGAGATGGAGATGTGTTCTAGTGGGTCTGGGCAGGTGTGATGTTGTTAATGGAGATGGAGGTGTGTTCTAATGGGTCTGGGCAGGTGTGATGTAGTTAATGGAGATGGAGATGTGTTGTAGTGGGTCTGGGCAGGTGTGATGTAGTTAATGGAGATGGAGGTGTGTTCTAGTGGGTCTGGGCAGGTGTGATGTAGTTAATGGAGATGGAGGTGTGTGCTAGTGGGTCTGGGCAGGTGTGATGCAGTTAATGTTTGTATGATGTTGTTTGTATGTGTATGTTTTGTATTTTTATAAAATATTGAATAAAATATTTTTAAAGTCCCAATGCAAAGTTACTGTTCACTGTTCTATTTTTGGAGTTATTACATTTAACCAATCAGAATTCAGAAGAATGCCAAAGTCAGGTGTGATGTAATATGGAGGAACAGCCTGTTCCCTGTGATGTAAACTACAACAGAAATAACTTTAAATTAAACCAATCGTTTTTGCTCATGACTTGAGTGATTAAGTAAACCACAGTTTTGGAAATACATAACACCATCTAACCAAATATCAAAGAATGTTATTAGCCAGCCAGCTAACATTAGCTATATTCAGTTATCTTAGCCAGCCAGCTAGCATTAGCTATATGCAGTTATCTTAGCCAGCCAGCTAACATTAGCTATATGCAGTTATCTTAGCCAGCCAGCTAACATTAGCTATATGCAGTTATCTTAGCCAGCCAGCTAACGTTAGCTATATGCAGTTATCTTAGCCAGCCAGCTAACGTTAGCTATTTGGCCAACTAGCTATTAGCCTAACCAGCGTAGCCAACCAGCACGGTTATGGTCAGCGAGACCAACTACCGGAGACCAGTCAGAACCCAACTAAGAGTAAGCCAAGGTGGAAAAAGTTACAAAACTCCCCTATTCTAATTCACAGAAAACATGCTGAAAAGTAGTGTAATGACCCGGCTGGGTCATTAAAGAGAAAAGAGACGGACTCTAGGTGTACAGGTTAGAACACAGGTTTATTCCTAAACTGGGCTATTGTTCAGGCCACAGCCCACGCCGCTAAATGCCGAACGTACACAATTATACATGTCGAGTTAAGGTCACTCTCATAGGAACAGATCAAGGCCCGAACAGAAGAGAGAGATATGAGACACTCATCCCTCTTTATGCATTTCCAAATCCCGCGGGATTACCCATCATACCCCCCCAACCTTTCCATCTGTCCTGACATATTTAACCCCTGCTAGTAGCCATGAGAACCATAACACACCCACAAACACAGAACACAATACCGGGTCGTTACATATCCCCCCCCTTTCTAAACCCTAGCCCCTAGGGTTACACAACAAAATCCTTAAAACGACCCGGAGGTCGCATCAGTCTCTTGGGCCTCCCCGTGACTCTCACCGGTGAACCCCCAGAACACTCCTCTGCCCCAATGTCATTTCCAGCGCCCTCCGAAGAAGCAGCCCCCTCCCCAGGCTCAGGTTGCGCTAGAGTCTCCTCGTTAGACTGTTCCCGTGGGCTCACATCAGAGACCTCACTCCCATTCCCTACCGTTTTCCTCCCTCTGTAGGGTGCCAATCGATCCCGGTGGACCACCACCTTCCTGCTCCGTGGAGGGACCTCCACCCGGTACGTCACCTCCCCCACTCTCTCTATCACCAGACACGGCCCCACCCATGCACTGTCCAGCTTTGGGCACCGCCCCTTCTTGCGCGTGGGGTTGTGAAGCCACACACATTCTCCCGCTCCAAAGTGCCTCCCCCTAGCGCGCGAGTCGTAGTGGCGCTTTTGGCGCACCCCTGCGTTCTCGAGTTGCTCTCTTGCGAAGGTGTGAGCCGCTTCTAACCGGTTCTGCAGACGACACACATAGTTCGGGCCAGGCAAAACCCGGTCGTCATTATCAGGAGGGTGGCCAAACGTCAGTTCGGCTGCGGTGCGCAACTCACGACCTAACATTAGTAGTGCTGGGGAGCACGCAGTCGATTCTTGAACAGCCGACCTACACGCCATAAGAATAAACGGTAAGTGGGTGTCCCAATCTCTCTGGTGTTTTGAGGTAACGATGGCCAGCTGCTGTGCTAATGTTCTGTTGAATCTTTCCACCAGCCCATCACTCTGGGGGTGAAGCGGAGTAGTGCGCGTCTTCTCCGCGCCTAACCGTCTACACAACTCTGTGAACACCCGTGACTCGAAGTTTCTCCCCTGGTCGCTGTGAATAGACTGTGGCACCCCAAACCGACTGATTATTCCCCCCACCAACGCATCAGCTACTGTCCCCGCCTCCTGGTCTGGGAGAGCGTAAGCCTCCGGCCACTTGGTGAAGTAGTCCATAGCGGTTAGAATCCACCTGTTACCGCTGTCTGTGGTTGGAAACGGCCCTACTATGTCTACCCCCAGTCTCTCCATGGGCTCCCCTACTGGGAATTGTTGTAGGAGGGCGTGTGACTGACCTGGAGGTCCTTTTTTAGCAGCACACTCGTCGCACTGCCTACAAAAGTCCTCAACATCCCTCCTGTGCCTGGCCCAATAGAAGCCTTTACGCATGCGCTTTAACGTTTTGGAGACCCCAAAATGCCCTGCGCCTACTCCCCCATGAAGCTGCTGTAACACGCTCCCCTGCAGCCTTTTGGGCACCACTACCTGCCACGTAATTTCTCCAGTCGCTGGCTTTTTCCACCCCCTCTGGAGCACTCCCTCAGCCACTCTAAGGACTGTGAATTTAGCCCACAGTCCTTTGGTGACTGGTGATAGAGGGGCTACGTCCCCCCACGGCGGTCGTCTTCTCTCTTCCACCCACCGCAGCACAGGACGCAGCTCTGCGTCCTCCTCCTGGCGACGCCTCCACTCCCCAACGTCCACAGCCTCAAGCTCCCGGCACTCTGTCACACTCAGCTGACTCACCGTGGCGGTGACTCCCTCCTCCCTGCACAGTTCTCTCTCTCGCTCCACCCGTTTGGCGCAGTACCCACAGCCATCCTCAGCACACGGGCGGCGGGACAAGGCGTCTGCATTGCTGTGGCGAAGGCCGGCTCTGTGCTCCACCTGGAAGTCGTAGGGTTGTAGCTCCTCCAGCCAGCGGGCAATCTGACCCTCTGGCTCCTTGAAGGAGAGAAGCCACTGCAGGGCGGAGTGATCCGTCCGGACCACAAACGGCAGGCCCCCCAGGTAGTACTTGAAATGGCGTACTGCTGCCACGACAGCCAAAAGCTCTCTCCTTGTCACGCAGTAGCGTTTTTCAGCCTTATCAAAAGTTCTGCTGTAATAAGCTACTACGTGTTCCCCATCAGGACCACGCTGAGCCAGCACAGCCCCCAAACCCTCATTGCTTGCGTCGGTGTCCAGGATGAACGGACGGTTCGGGTCTGGTGAGGCCAGGACAGGGGCCTCCATCAGGGCCCGTTTGAGGGCCTCAAACGCCCGCTGGTGCTCTTCGGTCCACTGAAAAACAGTGTCCTCCTTGAGTAGCTGGTTCAAAGGAGCCGCTACCCCCGCAAACCCCTTCACAAACCTACGATAGTAGGATGCCAGCCCCAGGAAGCTCTTAACCTCTTTTTTCCCCCCTGGAACTGGCCACCCCCTCACAGCCTCTACTTTGTCTGGCATCGTGCTGATGCCCTCACCACCCAGCTGATGCCCCAGGAACGCCACCTCCCTTTGCATGAAATGGCACTTTCCCGGATGTAATTTTAGCCCCGCCCCCGAGATTCTCTCCAACACTCGCCTAATTGCCCCCAGTGCCCCCTCAAACGATGTGCCGTGCACCAATATGTCGTCTAGGTACACAACACACTCGTCTCTCGGAACCCCCGCCAGCACTCTGTCCATGAGCCTCTCAAAGGTGGCAGGAGCATTACAGAGCCCGAAGCACAGCACCTTGAACTGCCAATGGCCCCTATCTGTGGAGAAGGCCGTTTTTTCACGTGCCCCTGGCGAGAGGGGCACCTGCCAGTAGCCACTGCGCAGATCAAGGGAGGAGAACCACGAGGACCCTCTCACGTGGTCTAGCGACTCATCAATCCTCGGTAGGGGATAAGAGTCTTTAGTGGTGACAGAATTTAGGCCCCTGTAGTCAACACAAAACCTAAGTTTACCCCCTTTCTTAGGCACCATGACGACCGGCGCGGACCATGGGCTATCTGATGGCTCAATGAAATCAGCCCGCAACATGTCAACAATAGCTGTGTCTGCTGCTTCCCTCCTGGCAAGGGGAATACGACGGGGCCGAATTTTAATGGGTCGGGCGTCCCCAGTGTCTATTTCGTGCTGAACTAGGTGCGTTTGTCCTACCTCATCTTCCCCCCAAGCGAAGCTATCTTTAAAGTCCAACAGCAGCTGCTTTAACTGTCTCTGTTGTCCCTCATCCAGACCCTGACAGTTCTTCAGCCACACAGCCTCGACGGCGTCGATAGCTTCCTCCTTCCCCCCGTCGGGCTGATGGGTTGAAGGAGCCAGTGTGTTTTGGGCTACTGGGCTGCCTGTGCTTGCACCATGATGGGGAGTGAAGGCCGTCGCCGCCGGAGACAGCTGCTGGGATGGCACAACGACCAAGGGAGCAGCCGGGATGACCGGTGGAGTTTCTGCAAGCTTGGAGGAAGACGGAGGGACAGCCCTGCCCCCTGCTGGCCCTCCCGAAGGCGACATTCCCACTGTGGGCCCCCCCGACAGCCTCAAAGTACCTGACGCTAAGTCCAACTGAGCCCCACAGTTTTTCAAAAAGTCCATTCCCAGTATACAGGGGTCCTGCACCGCTGCTACCCACACCGGACACCCCACAGTTCTCCCCCCCACAGTCACAGATAGCTGACACTTCCCTAACATGGGGGCTAGCTCCCCCGTGACAGTCCGTAGCTGGACAAGGGTCGGCTCCACCCGCACCCCAACAGGTAGTATGTCTGGTCTCACCAGGGTTACTGTAGAGCCCGTGTCGACCAGGGCCAAACATTCCACCCCCTCTACCTTGACGATGACATTGCAGAAGTCCCCAACGGTGGTACGTCCCACCACAACTACCGGACTAGGAAACACGGCGGCAGCTACACCCTGGGGGAGCAGGTCCCCACCCTCTTGTCTGCGCTGCTGGGTACCTCCTTTGCTTACAGTGGGTTCGGGGGCGGGGGGGTGGGCCCGCGCTGCCCCCTGCGCGAGAACCCGTTGTCGTTTCCCTGGTGACGGGGGAATCTGCCACACTCCCGCTGAATGTGGCCAGGTTGGCCACAACCCCAGCAGACAATAGGAGTTGAGCTGACACTGCGACGTTGCCTGGAGCCCCTCTCCATGACAAGCGAAGCAGTCTTGACTAGCCCGCCCAACTCGTCAACCCACTCTGGTTTTGTGACCCCTGGCACCCCAGCCACCGCTGCTCTCACCTCTGGTTGACTGGTGACTTCCACTCTCACTCCCTCACCCCAGATCAGCTCCCTCTTCCTGGCTATCTCCACTGCAGCCCGCAGAGATGGTGGGTCCGCCATCTGAACATGCTTACCCAGTTCGGTGGAAGAGAGCGCTCTAATAAAACTGTCCCGTGCCAGCTCGTCTTGCACCCCAATCGGCATAGTTGCATAAGCCCGCCTGGTCAGGCTCAGAATACCACTTGCCAACGCCTTTAATGATTCCCCCTGAAGTCTCTTTTTGTTACACAGTTCAATCCGCAGCATGTTGGGCTGCGCGTCGCTGCCGAAACGGCCCCCCAATGCCTCCACTAGCGCACCGTAGTCGCCCCTATCGTCCGGGGCTAGCGTTAGCAGGCATTCCGACGCCTCCTCCGCCAGGCTCAGGGCAAGCTGTAACGCTTTCGTCTCGTCAGACCACCTCCCGGCTCTAGCCAACAACTCGAATTGAGTGAAAAAAACTTCCCATTTACCTTGTCCATTGAACTTTGGTAGTTTAGCCGCTACCGTGGCTAATGGCAATAGGTCGCTGCCATCTCTGTTTACATAAGCAGGCCCAGCCATTTCCGCACCCGGTGACGTCGATATCCCCGTCGCCGTGACGTCTGCTCTCGAGCGATGTGAAGGAAAACCCGCCAGTTCTGCCATCTTGCTGACTGACAATTTAACTCCCGCCAAGTGGCTCTCAAGCCCCTCTACGGCAGTCGCCGCCTGACCCTCCCGACCGGGTACCCCCGAGCCCACAACGGACACTTTGTCCGACTCTTCCTTAATTTTCCGCCTCGCCCCAGGCATCATGACCGTAGATGCGAGTCACGCTAAAGCCAACCCGGCCTATACTGAACAGCTAACTCGCCTAGTCTCGATCCCTTAGTTCGAAAGCACTTCTGACACCAATGTAATGACCCGGCTGGGTCATTAAAGAGAAAAGAGACGGACTCTAGGTGTACAGGTTAGAACACAGGTTTATTCCTAAACTGGGCTATTGTTCAGGCCACAGCCCACGCCGCTAAATGCCGAACGTACACAATTATACATGTCGAGTTAAGGTCACTCTCATAGGAACAGATCAAGGCCCGAACAGAAGAGAGAGATATGAGACACTCATCCCTCTTTATGCATTTCCAAATCCCGCGGGATTACCCATCATACCCCCCCAACCTTTCCATCTGTCCTGACATATTTAACCCCTGCTAGTAGCCATGAGAACCATAACACACCCACAAACACAGAACACAATACCGGGTCGTTACAGTAGTGATGGGGAAATAAAGCTTCCTGAAGCATTGATGCTTTCGAGCAAATTGTTTCAAAAATAGGTTCATTACTCAACAATTTGAGCGACACAGAATTTAGAACAGCCACATTTTAAAGATTAAGTCACACGCCGTAGCAGCGTAGCCATTATGTCATATTAAATCACTGGCCGTGTTCGAGAGCATCAAATCCATGCTGCGTTGTGGGTAAACGGTGACTGGCTGACTGATTTATAAATAATAATGAGTAGTTATTTATGATGCAAGGTGATTTGTAAATTAGTCAATCAGCAGTCAGCAGCCACCTGCACTGTCGGCTGCAATGTCGAACAAGCCCAATACCAAACCAATCAGGTGTTCGACGAAATTATTCTTCAGATGTCATTGTTCACATGCTGCTGATAAAGTGACACTGCTTTGAATTATACCGACTTCAGTACATGCCTCATAGCTCCAGTCTCAAACTTAACCCCGTTCCTGCTGAAGAAGAGGAAGTCTGCTGGATGGAGAAAGAAGCTCTCGTGAAAGAGGGGGAGGAAGAGGAGGCTGTTACAATACAAAAACAAGTAGAGGGTGAGGCTGTTACAGTGAAAGAAGAGAAGGACGTTTCAGTTAAAGAAGAGGAAGACGCATTCAGAGTTAAAGAGGAGGACGATGACGTTTCAGTGAAAGAATAGGGGGAGATGACTGTCACATCGAAAAATGAAGAAGAGGAGGAAACTGGATATCTGGTCCCGGTTTCCCAAACGCATCTTAAGGCAACCAATGGTTCAAACGGTGAACTTAGCAATAAGATGGTTTTGAGAAACCGTTCCCTGATTAACACTCGTAAGTACTGATTAACAGTCGTAAGAACTGATGTGTGGTGTTAAAGCGGAAATGTGCAATTGCTACATCCATATTTTGACTTTTAAATTATTTATTTATAACAATTGATTGAACTACAGATTGGTTGATTGATTGTTATGTGGCTTTTTTAAAGGGCAAACCTAGTTTTTAAACAAACAAAATGGCTGCCCAGAGTCCTGAGCTGTGTTAGAATACTCATACTAACCGTACGAATTGTGAAGTAAATTGAGTATATAGTCTGCTTATTGGTCATAGTATGATATAGTTAGTATGCCAAAAGTTCCCGGATGTCGTACAAAATTTGCCAAAATACGAAGTATACACGCAGTAATGTAGGGCCCATAATGCAATTCTTCAGGAAATGGTTGTGGCTTCAACGTTTTCAGATTTGAAGAAAATGGGGGAAAATATGCAGCCGAAGTCCAACGAGAGAGCGGATACAAATGAACTGCTTTAAATAATTATGACAAATGTTGAGCAATGCAATAAAGTAATGACTTTTCAAATAAATTACCTTACACGTTATGTTAGCTACACTGTCCTTACAAAACGCATAGCATATATTTACAGCAGTATGTGAGCTAGCTACCTAACGTTAGTTGGCTACTTATACATCAAACTTGCCAGTATATTAACTATATTCTAACTAACTACCCAATGTTTATTGACTTGATTATTCACGTCATTCTTAGCCAAGGGGTCGTGTGTGTTATGGGTGTAAGATGGCACAGTGATGCCATCTGTTGGTAAATGTTTATTACTGCAACTCATGTATTTATACCGGGGTGCTGGAGATACCCGGAAGTGTCATGATGTACAGAACAAGGCTGGTTACTCGCATGAATGTCTCTGTCTCGTCATTTACCATTGGAACAAACATGGCGTCAGAAGAGGGATTAATAACCATGCTTTCCGCAAATTAGAGTAACCTGGGGCCTGTTGCACAAAAGTAGAATTAAGACATCCGGGATAAATGACTCAGCTGAGCTCAATGAAGCCAAAACATGTGCGTCCAGGCTTAATTGGTTGCACAAAGACCAAGCCAGGATGAGCAGACACGGATTCATTAAGCCAGGTGAAACCAATCCTGGATAGGTGCGCGCTCACGGCTCACTCAAATAGACCCCGCCACAGATCACAGATTAACTGATTTACCATGGCAACTAGAGCCGCGTACTTTTCCCCGTCGGAAGCACAAATCCTCATGGAGGCATACGAGGAGGTAAAAGATATAATTAAGAAGAAAGGCAACACCGCCACAGTGATAAAGCAAAGAGAAAAAGCGTGGCAAAGTATTGCAGACCGCCTGAATGCGTAAGTAGTGCACAATTACACACTCACCGCTCCGCTGAAACATCACAATTACAATTCAAATATTTAATTCACATCTCCAAAAATGCAGTTGTACTGTAATTATGAAACGGTTAAATTTTTAATTGAAATGCACTGCAGATATGAGTGAAATTGTGTAAAGTAACTCCATCACACTGTATAAAGCTATGATAAATTTTTTGATATTTTTACTGAAAACAAGACAAAAATACCAAGTAATTTTTTGCAGTGTGACTCCATTAAATGTGTGTGTGTGTGTGTGTGTGTGTGTGTGTGTGTGTGTGTGTGTGTGTGTGTGTGTGTGTGTGTGTGTGTGTGTGTGTGTGTGTGTGTGTGTGTGTGTGTGTGTGTGTGTGTGTGTGTGTGTGTGTGTGTGTGTGTGTAGATTAAACATGAACGGGCCAAAACGGACATGGCAGCAGGTCAAAATCAAATACAAGAACATTCTGCAGAATGGTATGGTCCCTGACTAATATTTAACAAAGCACAAGCATATATTGTACCCAGAAGGTGCCTGCTCACACATTGTCTGTACTGTTTTAGCAGTGAAAAAGAATACCCACAGACAAGGCACGGGTGGTGGGTCACCAAAGGCTGACCTTAACCCAGCGGAGGACATGGCCTTGGAGCTAAATAAAGGCAGGCCCGTCTTAGAGGGGATCCCTGGGGGGAAAGAGACGAGCATAGGTTCCTCCCAAGATGCCACCCGCTTCATTCAAGGTATGTCCTTCCATCTCTACATGGGATACAACCACATTCATATTGAATCAATTTGGACTGTCTGACTTTGGTTTACCTATTGCCTTGCAGTGTCTGGCAGCACTGTGTTCCTGTTAGAGCCACCAGCACAAGCACCAGACGATGCTGATCCAGTGAGTACTCCATCAAAGGCATACTGTAGGCCTGGCATGTCTTGTCTACTAGCTTCAATATGAATCCGATTAAATGTGATAGGGTGAAGGCCCCAGTGCAGCAGCAACAGCACATGATGGAGACGATGATGAGGAGGAGACCATCTCTCTGGATTCCAGAAGGCATGAGGTATCATGTTAAGACTGTGAAAGTACTATTTACTCTACAATGGTGAGGAGTCCTCATCAAAATCAAAAAATCTAATTTCTTTTACAGGACCCAGATGCTATACAGTGGGAAAACCAGCCTGGCAACATAGTGCGTATTAATAAAAGGACACCACATCCTGCCAAATTCCAGCTGCGCTAATTGTATTGTGTTCACAGAGCTCACAAGCTATCAGAAAGTTGTATGGCAACCACCTCCGGCGCCAAATAGAACTGGCAGACATAGACATTCAGTACAAGAAGAAAAAGATGGAAAATGTTGCACTGGAGTCCGAAATAAAAAAGAGGACAATTAGGAAACTGGACCTTGAAATAAAAAAACTTGAGAGGGAGGTGAGATATGCCTTCAATGTACACTGTATGCTAACTGTAACACAAATGTATTAATCATTATTTTTCTTTCCTCCCCCAGCTCCAAGAAGATGACACAGCTCAAAATAAAAATTAGGTATATTCTCGTAAAGTCAAGTGAGCCATGACATATGAGCTCTTATTGTGAGCACACAGGACGGTGGCATCTTTCTAAGGTTTTTTTTATTTTCCCAGCAATCAGTACAACCAAGTCATCGTTATAAGGCATCGCCCTCTTTTGCCCACCCCCCCAGCACCAGGTGTGGCCACTAGCCTATATGAAGGCCCAAAATTGTGTGTTCCTTTCTGCTCTGACAATGGCATGCCCATTCGTGCGAGATGTGGTGGATGAAGAAGCACTTGTGCTGAGGAGAGCCTTCAGGCGAGAAAGGGTCTTCAGGGACCGGTTGGACCCACTGGCCTTCCCTGATGACCATCTATATGAAAGATACAGGTTTTCTGCAGATGGCATCAGGTATCTATGCAGACTACTGGGTCCCAGGATTATGCACCGCACTGCACGGAGCCATGCACTGAGTGTGGAGCAAATGGTTTGTGTGGCCTTGCGCTTTTTTGCTAGTGGAGCCTTCCTGTACTCAGTGGGGGATGCAGAACAGCTGAACAAGGCCACAATTTGCCGCACAATAAGGAGTGTGTGTCTGGCTATCAAAGCATTAGCAGATGTCTTCATCTCCTTCCCTGGCCACAGAAGACTCTGTGACATCAAAGAGGAGTTCTATAGGATTGCAGGTAAGAGGATCTACAAATTACAGGACAACTGTTAACACATAGTAGGATACTCATTACTTTGTGTGACAGGTTTCCCCAATGTCATTGGTGCAGTGGACTGCACACACATAAGGATAAAAGCCCCCTCAGGTGCCCATGAGGCCGATTTTGTGAATAGGAAATCCTTTCACAGCATTAATGTTCAGGTGAACATAACTTTTTGATATTGTCCATTGACGAACACTCTGCATTGCCAGTGATGTGCATTGATTGGTGTAATATTCCTCATCTTATGATTTCAGATGGTCTGCAATGCTGACTGTGTGATCAGCAATGTTGTGGCAAAATGGCCTGGCTCAGTCCATGACTCCAGAATCTTTCGGGCCTCTGAAATCTATCAGTGCCTATCACAAGGTAAGCCACACAACCCCTATTTATAACCATCATGGCTGTGTCAAGAATATCACTGTGTTTATGAGGTAGTAATGATGAGATTTTGTGTTGACAGGTGAATTCTCTGGTGTGTTGCTGGGAGACAGGGGGTATGGCTGCCAGCCTTTTCTCCTGACACCTTTCACAGACCCCCAGGAAGCACAGCAGGCCTACAACCATGCCCATGCCAGGACCAGGGCCAGAGTTGAAATGACCTTTGGCCTCCTGAAGGCACGCTTTCACTGCCTTCACAAATTAAGGGTCAGCCCTGTTAGGGCATGTGATATTACTGTGGCTTGTGCTGTCCTCCACAATGTGGCCTGCCTGAGGAAGGAGAGGGCCCCCAGAGTGCCACCAGCCATGGACTGGGACAATCCGGCAATTTTCCCTGATGACGACAGTGGTCGGCTGCTGAGGGACCAATATGTGTTGAATTATTTTAGTTAGTATGTGTGCTTTCAATTTTGGTTAAATATGTCCTGCGGTGGCAGAGGAATTTGGGTTTTTTTGGGTTCGTTTTTTTTACGAATTTGGCCTCTTATAATGTTTGTGCGGTATACTGTGTGTAATACAAGGCTGCAGGGAGGCTACTGCATCCATTCATTTGTCTGTTCAGTTGATGTGTATGGATTTGTCCTGCATTTATTTTAGTGTGCAGACATGCAGGGTGTGTTATATACAGACCTTTGAATGTGTATGTATCATTTTGTATAATATGCTTGGATTCTGTGCTTTCCATCTTGTAGAGTCACTGTGACTTCAGTTTCGAAAGGAGCTGATGGTTTACCTGCTTTGTTTTGTCCTTATTCAATAAAGGAACATAATGTTACACATTGTGTTTTTATATTCATATGGAATGTGTATTTGTTTATATGACAGAGTACTAGGGCCACACTGAAGAAAAAGGATAAAGTCATAAATTTATGAGGCTGGTTCTTTCTGCAGAAAAGCTACATATTGTTTTTACAGTTTTGATACTTATGACAATGTGATACTTAATATTCTGGCACATCAGCATGTCTTTGTTTATGAAACCATACTGAAGTACAATTTCACAAAATGCCCCACATCTGTCATTTTAACAACTGTCCTCCTTTAAAACAACTGGTTACAATATTATGACTTGTGTTTTTTTTCCCCTCTGTGGCCCTAATATTCTATCATTTTATATATAGCCTTATAGTCTATGGGAAACTGTAAATTATCTAATGATAGCAACATCATCTAAAAATCATTTTTTATCCAAAATCATTGAAATTAATGATCACAAACGTTTAAATAATGACAGTGGGTCTAGTTATATGTGATAACAATGTATAGTGAGCAGTGAAATAACTATTGGTTTCCATTTGTGGTGACTGCTGACTGACATTAGGGATGAGATTAAATAGATCCTGGAATTTAGCCTGGTCTGGAGCAGGCTAGCTCCACAGAATAAATCTCCATGGTAATTTATACCATAACATATCCTCCTGCCCCCTATCCATCTTTAGTGCAACCGGATTACGGATCAATTGAGCCAGGATCACCAAGATATCCTGGCTTAATCCCTTATCCTAGTTTTGTGCAACAGGCCCCTGTTCTGGTTTACCAAACAATTGTTTATTTGAGTAAAATTTCGCCGGAATTGGCTTTAGCTAGAGTGAGTTTGCTAGTTAGCTTCAGTGTTGTTAGCACCGGTTAGACATGGCAGCGAACATTCCCCCTCCCGCCGTTATGAGGCTCAGCGGGGATTGGAGCACGAACTGGGATACGTTTAGAGGTGAATGGGAAGACTATGCGCTAGCAACGGGACTTCTGGAAAAGGACGAAGAGGTAGTGGCTGCCACTTTGAGGACTATAATGGGAACTGAATGCCGACACGTATACAAACACAACCTGAACCTAACAGCAGCTCAGCAAGGTAACGCTATAACTATTCTTGATGCTCTTGAACATTACTTTAAGCCAGCAAAGAACGTCATCTACGAGCGTTATGTTTTCGGTTGTTGCAAACAGGAGAACGGGGAGTCCATTGACAGCTTTGTCATTAGGTTAAGGGAAAAGGCAGCTACATGTGACTATGGTGCTTTAAGAGATGAACTGATCAGAGATAAGATTGTGCTTGGCATAACTGATGAGGGCACCCGCAGACGTTTGCTGAGAGAACGTGACCTGACGCTGGTCTTGGCAGTGGAGACATGCCGTGCAGCAGAGCTTACTGATATACGGATAAGGTCCATGGAGCTAGAAAGGCAACATATGGACAATGTCAATGCTACATTCAGGCAGCCAGTAAAGAAATTCCCCTTTGCTACACCTAATGCTAATACTACAGCCAACTCTGCAGTAGACAACCCCAATACATGCCGATATTGTGGCATTTCTCATGGACGAGGAAAAGAACACTGCCCAGCCTATGGAAAAATATGCAAATCCTGTGGTACAGCTAATCACTTTGCAAGGGTCTGCATGAAAAGCAAGAGAAAGGAGGGTAAGGTGCACTCCATTGAAACAAACACAGATGAAGGGAACAACAGCACAGAGGATGTATATGCTAGCGAGTGCATAGGGGCAGTGAAGGCAAAAGGAAAAAAGTGGTTTGTCACTCTGCTACTTAATAATAAACCACAGCAATGCCAGATAGATTCAGGGGCCACATGCAACGTTATGAGCCTTAAAGATAAAAGGAGGCTCGCGCCCAGAGACAATCTCACACAGAGTAGCACCAAGCTGAAACTGTATTCAGGCCAGTTCATGACCTCTTTAGGCCTGTTTGTGACAGAGTGTGTTTTACGTGGCCAGAAACACACCCTTGAGTTTGAAATAGTTGAGGCTAGTCAACAGCCATTACTGTCAGGTTCTACATGCGAGCGCCTTGGGCTTATTAACTTTACCATCCCAGCTGATCTTAACATTATAGATAAAGTCAAGGCTGGGCCCCTGAGCAAGGAGACACTCCTAAGCAAGTACCATGATGTCTTCAACGCCCCGGTCGAGTCAGTTCCCGGGGAAGTCCACTTTGAGTTGGACGCAGCAATCCAGCCTGTCCAGTGTGCACCCCGCAATGTACCAGTGGCCATGAAAGCAGCTACGAAGGCTCAGCTTGACAAATACGAAGCAGATGGCCACATGATATCCGTCACTGAGCCTACAGACTGGATAAGTAATATGGTTATCATCAAGAAACCAGACAAGCTACGGATATGCATTGATCCTAAACACCTCAACCGGGCTCTGCGACGTTCACATTACATTATGCCCACGTTGGAGGATGTTCTTTACAAGCTCCCAAAGGCCAGAGTTCACGCTCGTGGACGCCAGAGATGCCTTCCTGCAGTGCAAGCTCGACGAGCCCAGCAGCTACATGACCACCTTTTGGACACCCTGGGGCAGGAAGAGGTGGTTGAAGCTTCCGTTTGGTGTCTCCGTGGCTCCAGAGGTGTATCAGCGGAAGCAGCACGAGCTGTTGATGGGACTCAGTGGCGTGGAACCTATAGCAGATGACATCCTCGTAGTGGGCTGTGGGGACAGTGATGAGGAGGCAGAATGTGACCATGACGCCAAGCTGCTGGCCCTGATGGTCAGATGCAGACAGGTCAAGCTAAGGCTAAGCATAAAAAAGCTTCAGTTTAAAGTGCCAGAGGTCCGCTTTCATGGGCACATCTTGTCCTCCATCGGATTGAAGGCGGATCCTGAAAAAGTGAAGGCTGTCTTGGAAATGCCCCACCCATCTGACGTGAAGGGAGTGCAGCGCTTCGTCGGATTCGTCACTTACCTGGCCAAATTCCTACCGCGGCTCTCTGAAGTGTGTGAGCCACTAAGGAGGCTCATGGACAAGGACGCCATCTGGCATTGGCTCCCAAAACATGACGCAGCGGTGAGGGAAATAAAAAAACTGGTCACCCAGACACCTGTACTGCGTTACTACAATGTGTCAAAACCTGTCACGATTCAGAGTGACTCAAGCCAGTATGGACTGGGCTGTTGCCTCATGCAGGAGAGCCAGCCTGTGGCATTCGCCTCTAGGGCACTCACCCTAACAGAGCAGAACTATGCCCAGATAGAGAAGGAGTGCCTCAGCATTGTGTTTGCATGCCAACGCTTCCACCACTACCTGTACGGGCGCGACAATATTACCACAGAGACAGATCACAAGCCCCTTATTGCTATATTCAGCAAGCCTCTTCTGAATGCCCCAAAACGACTGCAGAGCATGCTACTGGCCCTACAAAACTACAACCTCAAGGTGGTGTATAAGCCAGGGCCAGAGATGTATGTGAGTGACACGCTCAGCAGGGCTACTGCATCAGGCATTCACACACGCTCCATGCATGAACAACACGCAGTGTGCAGCTTACAAAGAGAGCAAGTGGATGTTGAACACATCAACCAGGCTGACTACCTCAATGTTACGGACCAGCGCCTTATACAAATCAGACAGCACACAGACAGGGACGGACAACTCCAGGCATTGAGGTCTGTGATTATGATGGGCTGGCCCGACTGCAAGGAACTGCTTTAGCCGTCAGAGAATATTGGCCAGTCAAAGAGGAGCTCAGTGTTCAAAACGGAGTAATATTCATGTGTCAGAGAGTCGTTATTCCCGGTCTCTGCGCCATGAGATGTTGGCGCGTGTGCACTCAAGAGGTGAGGCCTGTTACAGACAAGCACGTGACACACTGTATTGGCCAGGAATGCAGAGTGAAATCAAAGACTATGTCAGTAAATGCACAATCTGCAATGAATACGCCATTGAACAACAGAGAGAGACGATGATGTCCCACGAGCTACCGATGCGCCCCTGGCAGATAGTAAGTTTAGATCTCTTCCAGCACAGTGGCAAAGACTTTCTGCTGGTAGTCGATCATTATTCAGACTTTTGGGAGATTGACCTCCTCCCCGACCTCTCAGCAGAGACAACGATCAAACGCTGCAAGGCTCAGTTTGCCCGCTATGGCCAGCCAGATAGGGTAATTTCAGACAATGGACCCCAATTCTCCGGTGTTGAGTTCCGAAAATTTGCTGCAGGATGGGAATTTGAGCATGTCACTTCATCACCACGATACCCAAAAGCAAATGGGAAGGCGGAGTCCGCAGTAAAAATCGCAAAGAACATCTGCAAAAAGGCTCTGCGAGAGGGCAAAGATGCCTGGAAAGCAATACTGCAGTGGCGCAATACCCCGACAGAAGGCATGGATAGCAGCCCGGCCCAGCGCCTCATGGCACGGCGCTTAAAAGCAGCTCTGCCAGTAGCCAACACTCTCCTGGAGCCCTGTGTGGTGACTGACGTGCTGGTGAAGCTACGTCACAGAAGACAGGTCTCCAAGTTCATCTACGACAAATCAGCAAAAGACTTACCTGAGCTCAGGGTGGGTGAAACGGTGCGAATGAAGCCACTACCAGGGGACCGGACGGGCCTCTGGAGACTCGGATCCTGTGTACAGAAAGTGGCACCACGCTCCTACTTGGTCGAAGTGAATGGATCACTGTACCGTCGCAACAGGGTTGACCTTTGGATTGCTGAGCCAGCACCTACTCAGAACCCTGATGGTCAAAGGGGTCGCATGACAAAAGACGGAACTCCAGCAATGGGGCCTGAGGCACTGGGCGAAGAGCCAGGTGATCACAGGTCAAGTCACATGGGGCCTGAGGCACTGGGCGAAGAGCCAGGTGATCACAGGTCGGCTGCTCCCTCGCCCATCAATACTCCTCTTAGACAGTCAGGTGACACGCCTGTGCGGGAACCCGCAGTCCTCGCAGACAAGCCCCCTGTCTTTTCACGCTACGGGCGTTTGTCTCAGCCACCAAAAAGACTTAATCTGTAGGTTTCCCATCAGGGTTGACAGAGATTAAAAGAAAAAAAAAGTGAAGAGACTATCAAAATGTGTTAAGTTGTTAACTGAGAAAAAAAAAAAAAAAAAAAACTAAACTGTTCATGTTGGAAATTATTACTAGGTTTGTTTTGTTAATGAATTGACACCTCCTGTCCTATTTTATTAAAGGGAAGATGTTATGGGTGTAAGATGGCACAGTGATGCCATCTGTTGGTAAATGTTTATTACTGCAACTCATGTATTTATACCGGGGTGCTGGAGATACCCGGAAGTGTCATGATGTACAGAACAAGGCTGGTTACTCGCATGAATGTCTCTGTCTCGTCATTTACCATTGGAACAAACAGTGTGCGTTCTCAATGGACATTGTTAATTCGGGTGCGTTCGTAAATTCGCTCTGACTCTACTCCGATTGCAGAGCACCCTCGTCTGAGTACCAGAGCGCAGAATAACTGGTGAATTTAAAAACGCTCAACACCCGTTGAATATGGCCGGTGTCAGTAAACATTTCTGCAAAAAAGCTTAAATTAAATTGTTGCCAGCAGCACAGTTAGTCACCAACACTATGGATAACATGAAAACAGCCTAACCAGCTCTGCTAGGGCAAGTAAAATGGTAAGAGTGAGGTTTTCTCTCATGTGTGTCTAGTAAGCTATCCAACGTTAGCCAGTTAGCTTGGATCGACTCTACTCCTCAGCCATATAGTATTTGTTTACAAACAGTGGCCTTATACAAGCTTATGTTTTGGTTTCTGGTAAGGGTAATACAGTTGAAACATTTGAGGCATTTATAAGTTATATTCTTCAAGAATCAATGGTTATATAGTAAATGGGTCTTTCTATAACTGTCCGTGTAGATTTCCTGTGGGGGTCAAATTGTTACAGCTGTTGATTAGTCATTGTATAATATTCTGGCAATTATTTTCATGCCATTACATGAAATGCAAAATATTGTCTTGTCTTAGCAAGGTGTTGCTTAAATAATGTTAGCCGCTAATTGCTAATTAGTGGGCTAGCTAGCTTGCTAAATGTATTAAGAGTCAGAGCAAACGTAGCTAGCTATTACTGCCTGGTACCAGTGCTGGTGTAGGCCTAGATAAGCATGTTTGTGCAGCGGTATCTTATCAGAGAGGAGTAAGCGAAGTATGAATATGTTGGCTAGCTAGCCGGCTACATGAAGTAAGAAAACAACATGTAATGTAACATCTAATTAGGGTCAACTGGAAACACTGACCAACACTTTGCTTCCTACCATGTCTTCTTTTCTGAGGTTTATTGTCAGACTACACTCATCAGGTGTATTGCTGCCACCTACTGTACGGGGTTGTAAAAAATAACCAAAACGCAAACAAAATTGGGATTAACAAATCATACTAATTATGTAAAATAAACACAAACCAAATTCACTCCACTACCCTGAATTTCAAACAAAAATGGTACTATTCAGATCCTACACAGGTTCAGGAACCTGGGAGGGGTGGGACGTCTTCATTCAGTACTCCCTGTATCATTTAGTCTGAAGTCCTGGAGATCCAGAAATCTATTTGCCGCCTTCACAATCATGTCTAGCTTCTTAGATGTTTTATTAGTTTATTATTAATGAAATTTATCACTGCTGCAGTGAGGGCAATGCAAACGCAATTTTGTTGTAGAAACTCCTCCAAGTTAATGCGGAAACTGCTAGTTTTGGACGAAGGTTACTAATAATTTATTAATGCAATTTGTCACTTGCTCTATAAACACAACAAAGTCCACCTTGTTCACTATTAGTGTGTTGGGATCCTTCTCCTGCATGACTTCACTGTGGGACAAGAACTACCTTCTCCTCTCTACTCCTTCAGCTATTTTCACTGCCTCCACATAGGACACCTGCTGGATGGGCCTGATCATCCTAGCTACTGTGACATCCTTCATCCGTACAGGGCACTCCGGGAACGTGATTCCCATCACAATTACAACATGCTTCATCTGACTACGACATATTTATTCCTTTGACAAAGACTTGCCACATGTCCAAACTTTTTTACAATTGTAACACTGCAGCGTCTTCTGTATATCTCACTTACCCAGGTTTTACATAAGATGGGAGAACCACTTCCACTCCTGGTCACTCAAACTGATTCCACTTTACCCAATTCATCCTTCACCATCTTTGAGACCGTTAATGGGTCACCCACAAAAACATCCTTGCTGATGATACCCACTTCGACCCTAAACTGCTGTTCATTACCAACTTTAGCCCTTTTCACTCCACTGTTCTTCAGCATCGTCCACTCAGTCTCAACAACTGTACAGAGTCACTGTTCTTCACCATCGTCCACTCTGTCTCACCAACTGTACTCACGCCAAGAGAATCCCACAATGCTTCCTCCATTGCTCCTCCAGTCATCCCCTGGACTCCCTCGCTCTGTGCTGTGAAAGATGTGAGAGTTTGTGTTCTCAAAGTAGCATCTATATTGTTCTCATTCCATCTATATTGTTCTCATTCCAGCACATCTGTTGCTTCACCAACTTGTTATCCCTTTTGTCTACACTACTTGCTGCCATTTCCCTTCCTGATTTCCCTCTTGGATGTCTCCACCACGCTCCTACTCTGTCAGTAATTCCTCCCTGGTTTATTAATAGGTAGTCAAACAACAATATATTCAAGGTGCTGCACATTCCATTCCAAATCTAGAATTAGAGTCGTCATTATGTTTCCATGATTTCAAAAGTTCACCAGTTAACTAAGCCTATAATGTGGACACACTGGATGTCGATACCAAGGAACTTGAAGCTTTTAACTGCTCCACTACAACCCCTTTCGGTGAGAATGGGGGGGTGCTCAGTGTTTACTCCCAGGGTCCTTAGCTTAGTGATGAGCTTTGAGGGTCCTTAGCTTAGTGATGAGCTTTGAGGGTACTATGGTGTTGAACGCTGAGCGCTAGTCGATGAATAGCATTCTCACGTGGGTGTTCCTTTTGTCCAGGTGGGAAAGTGCAGTGTGGCGTGCAATAGAGATTGCATCATCGGTGGATCTGTTGGGGCGGTATGCAAATTGGAGTGGGTCTAGGGTTTCTGGGATAATGGTGTTGATGTGAGCCACGACCAGCCTTTCAAAGCACTTCATGGCTACAGACGTGAGTGCTACGGGTCGGTAGTCATTTAGGCAGATTACCTTAGTGTTCTTGGGCACAGGGACTATGGTGGTCTGCCTGAAACATCTTGATATTAGACTCAGACAGGGGATGAAAATGTCAGTGAAGACCCTTGCCAGTTGGTCAGCGCATGCTTGGAGTACACGTCCTGGTAATCCGTCACATCGGCTGCGGAGAGCGTCATCACAAAGTCATCCGGAACAGCTGATGCTGTCATGCATGTTTCAGTGTTACTTTCCTCGAAGTGAGCATAGAAGTAATTTAGCTCGTCTGGTAGGCTCGTGTCACTGGGCAGCTATCGGCTGTGCTTCCCTTTGTAGTCTGTAATAGTTTGCAAGCCCTGCCACATCCGACGAGGGTCGGAGCCGATGTTCAAGGGGTATATCAATCTCCCAGGGTAGCAGTAATACGTTGAGAGATTTGTCCAGAAAAGGGTTACGCCTCCCATAGGTGGCTCATTATTGGGATTCATTGCTGATTCCTACCTGTAGCTCACTATGAAGTGTGTAGTGATACAGGTTAAGGGCCCTGTTGGAGATTGGTGGTTGGTAGTGGAGTCCAGGGAACAAGCAGGGTTGGACACGGCCATGTTATTATCCCACACAGTCTCTGTGGTTCATTTGAACCCCGTTCCTGGGAATTAGATTTGATTACGCATTTTTTGATTACAAATCGTCCCAGTCTGTTACCACAGAAGGGGTCCGTTTGTCCCATTTCCAGCAAGGTTACGAGGCGCTTTGTAATTTCCAGAGTCAGTTTATTTTGGTACTGTCCATATGTAGCTTGTTTTTGGTCACAGAATGGCTGAATAAGTGCAACATTTTACCTGGAGCTAACTATGCAGAGCATAGCAAATGTGGAATGACTTTAGCTTCCCTCCAGGCCTGAGGGCACACGCTCTGTAGTAGGCTTAAATTAAAGATACGGAAAATAGGAGTGCCAATGTAGTCCGCTATTATCCTCAGTAATTTTCCATCTAGATTGTCAGACCCCGGTGGCTTGTCGTTGTTGATAGACAACATTAATTTTTTCACCTCTTCCACACTGACTTTACGGAATTCGAAATTACAATGCTTGTCTTTCATCATTTGGTCAGATATACTGGGATGTGTAGTGTCAGTGTTTGTTGCTGTCATGCCTAAGTTTGCTAATCTTGTCAATGAAAAAATCATAAAAGTAGTGGGCGTTGTGATGAATGAGCCATCTGATTCAGTTAATGATGGAGCAGAGTTTCCCTTTTTTCCCAAAATTGTATGCAAGGTTCTCCAAAGCTTTTTACTATCAGTCTTTATGTCATTAATCTTTGTTTCATTGTCGTTTTTTCTTTTTATTCAGTTTAGTCACATGATTTCTCAATTTGCAGGACGTTTGCCAATCGGTTGTACAGCCAGACTTATTTGCCATTCCTTTTCCCCCATCCCTCTCAACTATACCATTTTTCAATTCCTCATCAATCCACTGGGATTGAACAGCTTTTACAGTCATTTTCTTAATGGGTGCATGCTTATTAGTAACTGGAATAAGCAATTTCATAAATCGTGCAGCGTCTGGTTGCTCCTCATTACATACCACAGAGCAGCAAATATTCTTTACAGCATCAACATAGGGGTCACCTGTTTTATTAAATAATTGAGACACACAAATGACTCGAGGGAACCAGAGATCAAGATAGCCTAACCATAAGGAAAAAAAACTCTTCCTTAGCATTCTCCTCACGCTGCTGCTGGCCTTCGTAAATTCTGAAGTTATGCTCCTGAAGTTTCCAGTAATAGGCTACAACAGCAGTCGGCAACCTTTTCCATTTGTAGTGCCAATTTATCTGACCATTTCTACTGATCTGGTGCCAGTTATGATTTTCATATTCACATTTTACTGGAACATTTCATTTAGTTTATAATAGTAATAATAATTCTAATAGTCTTTATCTCAATCATTATCTGTGATTAATCTATATTCTATATAAATCGAAATGAAAATTATACAAATCTAAATAACTTTTATTGCCATTGCCAACTATGTAAAAATAGCCTACATAAAGCCAACAAATAAAACAGCTAGAAAATATCCAGATATCCAATCACATTGGCTGCGCATGGCCTGTACATAGAACTTGAAACATTGTATCAACTATCACCTAGGTCAGTCCGAAACTTGATATAAAATAGTCTGGGCCCTCAGTTGCCCGCGCCAGTGAGTTTGGGACAGACACAGCTGTAGGCTATTTGTGTAAGGGATAAGAAGTAATCAGGTATTTTATGACATTTCCACTGGATCAGAGCATTACATTTTTCCCTTTCATGTCGAGTGGTTATCAAGAGTGGGAGCTGGAAATATTTTACAAATACTTTGAGGAACTATTGTCATTCGCCAATTGATTTTAGTAAGACTTTGATTACTTGTTGTTTTGAGGTGACGAGAAAATTACTTTGAGAAGCTCTACAAATCATTAGTGGTGGTGCGTAAATACTATCAGGCATCCCCAAATAGGTGCATCGCTCTCTGCATCGCTCTCTGCCCTTTGTTTGCTAAAACGCAATTTGGTTGCAGAAACTCCTCCATGCTATTGCGGAAACCGCGAGTTATACCAATACCATAGACCTACTGTAGGACCCGTAACTTCATCTAACAACAACATAGACCTACTGTAGGACCCATAACTTCACCTAACAACAACATAGACCTACAGAAAGGTGCCTATATTGGAGAACAAAAGTTGTCTGGCACACTGCTTAGGATTTCAACAACTTTAAAAACGTATTTCTAGCATACAATCGTCGATGTTACTACTAATGGGAAAACAAGACAAAATATGACTGTTGTTCACTTGACTGTCTTAAGACAAATGTCAAATAATTAACATTCATTACAGACGTCATTGTTTGTACAACATCATGACTACGCTGTTGGCATCACCTTTTTACAGTGTATTTTTGCTGTTGTGGGACTTAAACCATCTGTCTGACTTTTTGTTCACACAGGAGAGACGTGACTATCGTGGATCCTCTGGGGGGACTCAACAACCTCATGATACTGCCGAGGCAGAGAAGAGTCTCTCCACATCAAAACACCTCAAACACCAGCAGAGACCCACAGGGAAGAAATCTCATTGCTGCTCTGACTCGGAAAGGTTGCAAATCTTCATCAGAACTTAAAATACACCAGAGAACACACACAGGAGAGAAACCCTACTGCTGCTCTGACTGCAGGAAGAATTTCTTAAGATCAGATTCACAAAAAATACACATGAGAATTCACACTGGAGAGAAACCTTATAGCTGTGATCAATGTGGGAAGAGTTTTACTCCATCTAGCCAGCTGATTGTACACCAGAGAACACACACAGGAGATAAACCTCATAGCTGTGATCAATGTGACAAGAGATACTCTGATAAAAGATCTCTGATTAAACATCAGAGAATACATACATGAAGGAGTTGTTTCATGATATCAATGAAATAATGTCACAATGTAGAATGTTTTAACATTGTAGAATGAGTATTTTAATGATGTTCTACCTTATCATTTGCCCTGTTCAATTGATTGCAGCATGATATGGATATTAGCCTTAGGGGAAAATCCAGACTCTGAATTGAAAGAGTATTATTTAACAAAAAGTGACTAACAAAAAAAGAGCTGTGTTACACTTACTGCGTTGGTGACCCACTTGAATTAAAATGCAACACTTAAAAATGTAGCTAGCTGTTTTCTACAAGTTGAAAAAAAAAAATACATGTAATATGATAATTGTTGCAGATGTATGTGTATATACACATGGACGCAGTATAATAAATTGGTCTATAATCAATTTTATTAACAATCTAACATCACTCCAGTATTTCTTGACAACATTCAAGTGCTAATTGTCTTTATTCCACTAATGAAGAAGCATGACTCAAATCACCTCATATTTCAAACATTCAGCCTGAGAAAAGATACATGTTTTATTATTCCATGCATCACCCTTAAGTTAATTATTGTCAATACATATTAACAAAGGGGTGAACATTTGGTTTTGATTTTCATATTTACAATTTATGTAACATTTAGTAATCATAATTATTTATGCAACCAGCTGACCAATTTTGGGTACAATTATATTGACAATGTTGCCCCGCTTTTAGATATAATTATATTGAAGTTGTTACCCTTCTTTTAGAATATCAGGATTCATTCTCAGATGTGCCAACCCAAATGCATGACATTAGGGACTGGGCCCCGATCCAACAACATGCCTATCGATTGAACCCTGACAAGAGAGAGAAGCTCCGCAGTGAGGTGGAAAGTTACTTCGGATATTGCAGGTGTTGGTTGCTGATTGTCTCAAGGGTGGGCAGTCAGCAAGTTGCCATGGATTACAACTTATTTTGACTGCATGTTTTTCTGTATTGGAGATTAGAATTACAATTTATTTTGTTCCAAGGGGAAGAGAGTTGTAGAACTTGAGTTTTAGGAAGACGAGAGTTCTAGAAGCTAGTGGGGGGAAATATAGGATATATTTGTTATCATAAGGGGGAAGGTGTTACAGGCTTTGGTTTTTCCATTCAAGTTTTGAGGTTGGACTTTCGCACATAGGACGCACTGATTGGCGTCACCTCGTTAGTCAGTATGTGTTACACCTGTGCTGGCTTGTCCATCTCGTTAGTGGGAAGGTGTTTCAAGTCAAGAAATGGAACGGCAAGGCTGCAGAGCTGTGGGAGACCACCTCAAGCCCCTGGTAGAGCCGGGGGGTGGTGTTTACCACTCCACCATGCCTTCAGCAGGCTGGAAAAGTGGGATTGATCCATTTGTTTCAGTTTTCAGTTGTTGATTTCAACATTTTTCAGGTTCAACAAATAAACTGGGTTGGTTGAAAAGTGATACTAAAATGACCATAGTGGAAGATAGATTGAATTTACACTAAGATGGATCAAAATATGTGTTGCTTTTCCACATATTTGTTGATTGGTTTTGCAAGAGTCTGTTGATTGGTCAGTCATTGGGTTCATTTGTTTTGCAATATGTTCAAATCAAGCTTTATTTATACAGCACATTAAAGACATGGATGCAACACTGACTTCACAGGAAAAAACAATGAAAATAAACAAACAGAATAACTGAAACTAAACTGGGAGACTAATGAGCATTCTAAGTAAATGCCATCGATTAAAATATTAACAATTCACTGCAATATCCAACCCAAAATATCTTGTCTTACTCCATTGTTTGATGTTACGTTCTCCAGCAAGAAAACCAAAAATGTCCCTCAAACAGAAGAGGGAACTAACAACCAAAACTAAACAGGTTTTAGGAGGGGTTCTGAAAGTCACTATGGGGGTGTCCACTGAAAGTTGACTAGTAGCAACAACTGGGACCTCAAAGACACCCACCATGAGACCCACTAAATCTGCCCAAGAAGAGGCAAACAAAATAAAAACCCACAACAAACTTAAAGACAGGAAGCAAACCAAAAAAGGTGGAGCAACTAAAGGTGTTGACTGTCCACATCTATCAGACAACTGGAGCACTGGGCCAGACAATGGTTTGTCCTCTGACAAATCAACTGTGCATTTCGGTGTTCCTCAAGGTTCCGTTTTAGGACCACTATTGTTTTCACTATATATTTTACCTCTTGGGGATGTTATTCGAAAACATAATGTTAACTTTCACTGCTATGCGGATGACACACAGCTGTACATTTCAATGAAACATGGTGAAGCCCCAAAATTGCCCTCGCTAGAAGCCTGTGTTTCAGACATAAGGAAGTGGATGGCTGAAAACTTTCTACTTTTAAACTCGGACAAAACAGAGATGCTTGTTCTAGGTCCCAAGAAACAAAGAGATATTCTGTTAAATCTGACAATTAATCTTGATGGTTGTAAAGTCGTCTCAAATAAAACTGTGAAGGACCTCGGCGTTACTCTGGACCCTGATCTCTCTTTTGACGAACATATCAAGACTGTTTCAAGGACAGCTTTTTTCCATCTACGTAACATTGCAAAAATCAGAAATTTTCTGTCCAAAAACTATGCAGAAAAATTAATCCATGCATTTGTTACTTCTAGGTTAGACTACTGCAATGCTCTACTTTCCGGCTACCCGGATAAAGCACTAAATAAACTTCAGTTAGTGCTAAATACGGCTGCTAGAATCCTGACTAGAACCAAGAAATTTGATCATATTACTCCAGTGCTAGCTTCCCTACACTGGCTTCCTGTTAAGGCAAGGGCTGATTTCAAGGTTTTACTGTTAACCTATAAAGCGTTACATGGGCTTGCTCCTACCTATCTTTCCGAGTTGGTCCTGCCGTACATACCTACACGTACGCTACGGTCACAAGACGCAGGCCTCCTAATTGTCCCTAGAATTTCTAAGCAAACAGCTGGAGGCAGGGCTTTCTCCTATAGATCTCCATTTTTATGGAACGGTCTGCCTACCCATGTGAGAGACGCAGACTCGGTCTCAACCTTTAAGTCTTTACTGAAGACTTATCTCTTCAGTAGGTCATATGATTGAGTGTAGTCTGGCCCAGGAGTGTGAAGGTGAACGGAAAGGCTCTGGAGCAACGAATCGCCCTTGCTGTCTCTGCCTGGCCGGTTCCCCTCTCTCCACTGGGATTCTCTGCCTCTAACCCTATTACAGGGGCTGAGTCACTGGCTTACTGGTGCTCTTTCATGCCGTCCCTAGGAGGGGTGCGTCACTTGAGTGGGTTGAGTTACTGGTATCATCGGATGGGGCCACAGTGTCTCCTGACCCCTCCTGTCTCAGCCTCCAGTATTTATGCTGCAGTAGTTTATGTGTCGGGGGGCTAGGGTCAGTTGGTTATATCTGGAGTACTTCTCCTGTCTTATCCAGTGTCCTGTGTGAATTTAAGTATGCTCTCTCTAATTCTCTCCTTCTCTCTTTCTTTCTCTCTCTCGGACAACCTGAGCCCTGGGACCATACGTCAGGACTACCGGGCATGATGACTCCTTGCTGTCCACCTGGCCTTGCTGCTATTCCAGTTTCAACTGTTCTGCCTGCGGTTATGGAACCCCTACCTGTCCCAGACCTGCTGTTTTCAACTCTTAATGATCGGCTATGAAAAGCCAACTGACATTTATTCCTGATTATTATTTGACCATGCTTGTCACTTATGAACATTTTGAACATCTTGGCCATGTTCTGTGATAATCTCCACCCGGCACAGCCAGAAGAGGACTGGCCACCCCTCATAGCCTGGTTCCTCTCTAGGTTTCTTCCTAGGTTTTGGCCTTTCTAGGGAGTTTTTCCTAGCCACCGTGCTTCTACACCTGCATTGCTTGCTGTTTGGGGTTTTAGGCTAGGTTTCTGTACAGCACTTCAAGATATTAGCTGATGTACGAAGGGTTATATAAAATAAACTTGATTTGATTTGACATTCTTAAATAGAACCTGGACCAGCTCAGGTGAAACACCTTCTAAAGAGATGGACAAGCCAGCACAGGTGTAACACATACTGACTAACGAGGTGACACCAATCAGTGCGTCCTACGTGCTAATGAGCTATACATGCTAAAGTCCAACCTCAAAACATAAATGGAAAAACCAAAGCCTGTAACACATTCCCCCTTAAGACAACAAATATATCCTATATTTTTGTTGGACAAGTTTGCTCACCACCAACAGAAAACAATTTCCATTTCACATTATAATCAACTACAATGCTTCACCAATATAAACACGGTGTCTACTGTCAACAATTTAAATAAGGAGAAAAAAACTCTTATTTTTTCCCACTAGCTTCTATAACTCTCGTCTTCCTAAAACTCACTAGCTTCTAGAACTCTCGTCTTCCTAAAACTCACTAGCTTCTAGAACTCTCTCCCCTTGGAACGAGCGCAAACAAAACTAATCTCAATACAAAAAAACGTGCAGTCAAAATAAATTGTGATCCATGGCAACGCACTGGCTAAACGCAAAACACAAATATTTTTGACTGCCCACCCTTGAGACAATCAGCAACCAAGTTGTCCTTACCACAGTCATGTCTGATTTCAAGAGGACTCCTGCAATATCCGTAGTAACTTTCAGTTTTAACGTGTCCAAATCAATAACCAATATGCAGAAACAGTTTGGGATAAATTGAAAACCTAAACATAAAAAGTGCTATAAACATAAACATCTGCCACAATAATCATATTACTTGTAAAACAAGCACCTTATAAAATGCACAAGCACCAAAAATGTTGTTGTTTTGACAAGTAGCAATAAATCACTGATATCGATTAGGGGGAAATCAGGCTGTATGTGCTGTTGAAACTAACAACTAAAAGAACACATGGAAATGTCATTTCAAAATCATTTGTGCGAGAGAAGGGAGATGAAGTTGCACGTCCTGTTAAAACTAACAACTCAAAAACCACACGGAATATGGGAATAATGTGTACATCCCTGTTTAGAGGACAACTTGTAGAAAGCAGATCGCTACATTTTGAAGTGTTGCATTTTGATTCAAGTGGGTCACCAACGTGACTAGGTCTTTACTGCTATATGTGTAACACATAGGACTAGTCTACCTGGTTACACATATAGAAGTGGGACCAGTCTACCTGGTTACACATATAGAAGTAGGACTAGTCTACCTGATTACACATATAGAAGTAGGACTGGTCTACCTGGTTACACATAAAGAAGTAGGACTAGACTACCTGGTTACACATATCGAAGTAAGACTAGTCTACCTGACAACACATATAGAAGTAGGTCTAGTCTACCTGACAACACATATAGAAGTAGGACTAGTCTACCTGACAACACATATAGAAGTAGGACTAGTCTACCTAGTTACACATATAGAAGTAGAACTAGTCTACCTAGTTACACATATAGAAGTTGGACTATTCTACCTGGTTACACATATAGAAGTAGGACTAGTCTACCTGGTTACACATATAGAAGTAGGACTGGTCTACCTGGTTACACATATAGAAGTAGGACTAGTCTACCTAGTTACACATATAGAAGTAGAACTAGTCTACCTAGTTACACATATAGAAGTAGGACTAGTCTACCTGGTTACACATATAGAAGTAGGACTAGTCTACCTAGTTACACATATAGACGTAGGACTAGTCTACCTGATTACACATATAGAAGTAGGACTAGTCTACCTGATTACACATTCAGAAGTAGGACTAGCCTACCTGACAACACATATAGAAGTAGGACTAGACTACCTGACTACACATATAGAAGTAGGAATAGTCTATCTGGTTACACATATAGAAGTAGGACTAGTCTACCTAGTTACACATATAGAAGTAGAACTAGTCTACCTGGTTACACATATAGAAGTAGGACTAGTCTACCTGGCAACACATATAGAAGTAGGACTAGTCTACCTGACAACACATATAGAAGTAGGACTAGTCTACCTGTTTACACATATAGAAGTAGGACTAGTCTACCTGGTTACACATATAGAAGTAGGACTAGTCTACCTGGTTACACATATAGAAGTAGGACTAGTCTACCTGGTTACACATATAGAAGTAGGACTAGTCTACCTGACAACACATATAGAAGTAGGACTAGTCTACCTGCTTAGACACATAGAAGTAGGACTAGTCTACCTAGTTACACATATAGAAGTAGGACTAGTCTACCTGGTTACACATATAGAAGTAGGACTAATCTACCTGGTTACACATATAGAAGTAGGACTAGTCTACCTAGTTACACATATAGAAGTAGGTATAGTCTACCTGGTTACACATATAGAGTAGGATTAGTCAACCTGACAACACATATAGAAGTACACATATAGAAGTAGGACTAGTCTACCTGATTACACATATAGAAGTAGGATTAGTCTACCTGACAACACATGTAGAAGTAGGACTGGTCTACCTGACAACACATATAGAAGTAGGACTAGTCTACCTGACAACAAATATAGAAGTAGGACTAGTCTACCTGGTTACACATATAGAAGTTGGACTAGTCTACCTGGTTACACATATAGAAGTAGGACTAGTCTACCTGGTTACACATATAGAAGTAGGACTGGTCTACCTGGTTACACATATAGAAGTAGGACTAGTCTACCTAGTTACACATACAGACGTAGGACTAGTCTGTCTGGTTACACATCTAGAAGTATGACTAGTCTACCTGGTTACACATATAGAAGTAGGACTAGACTACCTGACTACACATATAGAAGTAGGACTAGTCTACCTGGTTACACATATAGAAGTAGGACTAGTCTACCTGATTACACATATAGAGGTAGGACTAGTCTATCTGATTACACATATAGAAGTAGGACTTGTCTACCTGGTTACACATATAGAAATAGGACTAGTCTACCTGGTTACACATATAAAAGTAGGACTAGTCTACCTGGTTACACATATAGAAGTAGGACTAGTCTACCTGACAACACATATAGAAGAACGACTAGTCTACCTGGTTACACATATAGAAATAGGACTAGTCTACCTGATTACACATATAGAAGTGACTATTCTACCTGGTTACACATATAGAGGTGGGACTAGTCTACCTGGTTACACATATAGAAGTAGGACTTGTCTACCTGATTACACATATAGAAGTAGGACTAGTCTACCTGGTTACACATATAGAAGTAGGACTAGTCTACCTTACAACGCATATAGAAGTAGGACTGGTCTACCTGGTTACACATATAGAAGTAGGACTAGTCTACGTGGTTACACATATAGAAGTAGGACTAGTCTACCTGGTTACACATATAGAAGTAGGACTAGTCTACCTGATTACACATATAGAAGTAGGACTAGTCTACCTTTTTACACATATAGAAGTGGGACTGGTCTACCTGGTTACACATATAGAAGTAGGACTAGTCTACCTGATTACACATATAGAAGTAGGACTAGTCTACCTAGTTACACATATAGAAGTAGAACTAGTCTACCTGGTTACACATATAGAAGTAGGACTAGTCTACCTGGCAACACATATAGAAGTAGGACTAGTCTACCTGACAACACATATAGAAGTAGGACTAGTCTACCTGTTTACACATATAGAAGTAGGACTAGTCTACCTGGTTACACATATAGAAGTAGGACTAGTCTACCTGGTTACACATATAGAAGTAGGACTAGTCTACCTGGTTACACATATAGAAGTAGGACTAGTCTACCTGACAACACATATAGAAGTAGGACTAGTCTACCTGCTTAGACACATAGAAGTAGGACTAGTCTACCTAGTTACACATATAGAAGTAGGACTAGTCTACCTGGTTACACATATAGAAGTAGGACTAATCTACCTGGTTACACATATAGAAGTAGGACTAGTCTACCTAGTTACACATATAGAAGTAGGTATAGTCTACCTGGTTACACATATAGAGTAGGATTAGTCAACCTGACAACACATATAGAAGTACACATATAGAAGTAGGACTAGTCTACCTGATTACACATATAGAAGTAGGATTAGTCTACCTGACAACACATATAGAAGTAGGACTGGTCTACCTGACAACACATATAGAAGTAGGACTAGTCTACCTGACAACAAATATAGAAGTAGGACTAGTCTACCTGGTTACACATATAGAAGTTGGACTAGTCTACCTGGTTACACATATAGAAGTAGGACTAGTCTACCTGGTTACACATATAGAAGTAGGACTGGTCTACCTGGTTACACATATAGAAGTAGGACTAGTCTACCTAGTTACACATACAGACGTAGGACTAGTCTGTCTGGTTACACATCTAGAAGTATGACTAGTCTACCTGGTTACACATATAGAAGTAGGACTAGACTACCTGACTACACATATAGAAGTAGGACTAGTCTACCTGGTTACACATATAGAAGTAGGACTAGTCTACCTGATTACACATATAGAGGTAGGACTAGTCTATCTGATTACACATATAGAAGTAGGACTTGTCTACCTGGTTACACATATAGAAATAGGACTAGTCTACCTGGTTACACATATAGAAGTAGGACTAGTCTACCTTTTTACACATATAGAAGTGGGACTGGTCTACCTGGTTACACATATAGAAGTAGGACTAGTCTACCTGATTACACATATAGAAGTAGGACTAGTCTACCTAGTTACACATATAGAAGTAGAACTAGTCTACCTGGTTACACATATAGAAGTAGGACTAGTCTACCTGGCAACACATATAGAAGTAGGACTAGTCTACCTGACAACACATATAGAAGTAGGACTAGTCTACCTGTTTACACATATAGAAGTAGGACTAGTCTACCTGGTTACACATATAGAAGTAGGACTAGTCTACCTGGTTACACATATAGAAGTAGGACTAGTCTACCTGGTTACACATATAGAAGTAGGACTAGTCTACCTGACAACACATATAGAAGTAGGACTAGTCTACCTGCTTAGACACATAGAAGTAGGACTAGTCTACCTAGTTACACATATAGAAGTAGGACTAGTCTACCTGGTTACACATATAGAAGTAGGACTAATCTACCTGGTTACACATATAGAAGTAGGACTAGTCTACCTAGTTACACATATAGAAGTAGGTATAGTCTACCTGGTTACACATATAGAGTAGGATTAGTCAACCTGACAACACATATAGAAGTACACATATAGAAGTAGGACTAGTCTACCTGATTACACATATAGAAGTAGGATTAGTCTACCTGACAACACATATAGAAGTAGGACTGGTCTACCTGACAACACATATAGAAGTAGGACTAGTCTACCTGACAACAAATATAGAAGTAGGACTAGTCTACCTGGTTACACATATAGAAGTTGGACTAGTCTACCTGGTTACACATATAGAAGTAGGACTAGTCTACCTGGTTACACATATAGAAGTAGGACTGGTCTACCTGGTTACACATATAGAAGTAGGACTAGTCTACCTAGTTACACATACAGACGTAGGACTAGTCTGTCTGGTTACACATCTAGAAGTATGACTAGTCTACCTGGTTACACATATAGAAGTAGGACTAGACTACCTGACTACACATATAGAAGTAGGACTAGTCTACCTGGTTACACATATAGAAGTAGGACTAGTCTACCTGATTACACATATAGAGGTAGGACTAGTCTATCTGATTACACATATAGAAGTAGGACTTGTCTACCTGGTTACACATATAGAAATAGGACTAGTCTACCTGGTTACACATATAAAAGTAGGACTAGTCTACCTGGTTACACATATAGAAGTAGGACTAGTCTACCTGACAACACATATAGAAGAACGACTAGTCTACCTGGTTACACATATAGAAATAGGACTAGTCTACCTGATTACACATATAGAAGTGACTATTCTACCTGGTTACACATATAGAGGTGGGACTAGTCTACCTGGTTACACATATAGAAGTAGGACTTGTCTACCTGATTACACATATAGAAGTAGGACTAGTCTACCTGGTTACACATATAGAAGTAGGACTAGTCTACCTTACAACGCATATAGAAGTAGGACTGGTCTACCTGGTTACACATATAGAAGTAGGACTAGTCTACGTGGTTACACATATAGAAGTAGGACTAGTCTACCTGGTTACACATATAGAAGTAGGACTAGTCTACCTGATTACACATATAGAAGTAGGACTAGTCTACCTGGTTACACATATAGAAGTAGGACTAGTCTACCTGACAACACATATAGAAGTAGGACTGGTCTACCTGGTTACACATATAGAGGTAGGACTAGTCTACCTGGTTACACATATAGAAGTAGGAGTAATCTATCTAGTTACACATATAGAAGTAGGACTAGTCTACCTGGTTACACATATAGAAGTAGGACTAGTCTACCTGGTTACACATATAGAAGTAGGATTAGTCAACCTGACAACACATATAGAAGTATGACGGGTCTACCTGGTTACCCATATAGAAGTAGGACTAGTCTACCTGGTTACACATATAGAAGTAGGACTAGTCTACCTGACAACACATATAGACGTAGGACTGGTCTACCTGGTTACACATATAGAAGTAGGACTAGTCTACCTGGTTACACATATAGAGGTAGGATTAGTCAACCTGACAACACATATAGAGGTAGGACCACTCTACCTGGTTACACATATAGAAGTAGGACTAGTCTACCTGGTTACACATATAGAAGTAGGACTAGTCTACCTGGTTACACATATAGAAGTAGGACTAGTCTACCTAGTTACACATATAGAAGTATGACTAGTCTACCTGACAACACATTTAGAAGTAGGACTAGTCTACCTAGTTACACATATAGAAGTAGGACTAGTCTACCTAGTTACACATACAGACGTAGAACTAGTCTACCTGAGTACACATATAGAAGTAGGACTAGTCTACCTGATTACACATATAGAAGTAGGACAAGTCTACCTGACAACACATATAGAAGTAGGACTGGTCTAATTGACTACACATATAGAAGTAGGACTTGTCTATCTGGTTACACATATAGAAGTATGACTAGTCTACCTGGTTACACATATAGAAGTAGGACTAGACTACCTGACTACACATATAGAAGTAGGACTAGTCTACATGGTTACACATATAGAAGTAGGACTAGTCTACCTGGTTACACATATAGAAGTAGGACTAGTCTACCTGACAACACATATAGAAGTACGACTAGTCTACCTGGTTACACATATAGAAATAGGACTGTTCTACCTGATTACACATATAGAAGTAGGACTATTCTACCTGGTTACACAGATAGAGGTGGGACTAGTCTACCTGGTTACACATATAGAAGTAGGACTAGTCTACCTGATTACACATATAGAGGTAGGACTAGTCTATCTGATTACACATATAGAAGTAGGACTTGTCTACCTGGTTACACATATAGAAATAGGACTAGTCTACCTGGTTACACATATAAAAGTAGGACTAGTCTACCTGGTTACACATATAGAAGTAGGACTAGTCTACCTGACAACACATATAGAAGAACGACTAGTCTACCTGGTTACACATATAGAAATAGGACTAGTCTACCTGATTACACATATAGAAGTGACTATTCTACCTGGTTACACATATAGAGGTGGGACTAGTCTACCTGGTTACACATATAGAAGTAGGACTTGTCTACCTGATTACACATATAGAAGTAGGACTAGTCTACCTGGTTACACATATAGAAGTAGGACTAGTCTACCTTACAACACATATAGAAGTAGGACTGGTCTACCTGGTTACACATATAGAAGTAGAACTATTCTACCTTTTTACACATATAGAAGTAGGACTAGTCTACCTGGTTACACATATAGAAGTAGGATTAGTCAACCTGACAACACATATAGAAGTACGACTGGTCTACCTGGTTACACATATAGAAGTGGGACTGGTCTACCTGGTTACACATATAGAAGTAGGACTAGTCTACCTGATTACACATATAGAAGTAGGACTAGTCTACCTGGTTACACATATAGAAGTAGGACTAGTCTACCTGACAACACATATAGAAGTAGGACTGGTCTACGTGGTTACACATATAGAAGTAGGACTAGTCTACCTGGTTACACATATAGAAGTAGGACTAGTCTACCTGATTACACATATAGAAGTAGGACTAGTCTACCTGGTTACACATATAGAAGTAGGACTAGTCTACCTGATTACACATATAGAAGTAGGACTAGTCTACCTTTTTACACATATAGAAGTAGGACTAGTCTACCTGGTTACACATATAGAAGTAGGACTAGTCTACCTGGTTACACATATAGAAGTAGGACTAGTCTACCTGGTTACACATATAGAAGTAGGATTAGTCAACCTGACAACACATATAGAAGTATGACTGGTCTACCTGGTTACCCATATAGAAGTAGGACTAGTCTACCTGGTTACACATATAGAAGTAGGACTAGTCTACCTGACAACACATATAGACGTAGGACTGGTCTACCTGGTTACACATATAGAAGTAGGACTAGTCTACCTGGTTACACATATAGAGGTAGGATTAGTCAACCTGACAACACATATAGAGGTAGGACCACTCTACCTGGTTACACATATAGAAGTAGGACTAGTCTACCTGGTTACACATATAGAAGTAGGACTAGTCTACCTGGTTACACATATAGAAGTAGGACTAGTCTACCTAGTTACACATATAGAAGTATGACTAGTCTACCTGACAACACATTTAGAAGTAGGACTAGTCTACCTAGTTACACATATAGAAGTAGGACTAGTCTACCTAGTTACACATACAGACGTAGAACTAGTCTACCTGATTACACATATAGAAGTAGGACTAGTCTACCTGACAACACATATAGAAGTAGGACTGGTCTACTTGACTACACATATAGAAGTAGGACTTGTCTATCTGGTTACACATATAGAAGTATGACTAGTCTACCTGGTTACACATATAGAAGTAGGACTAGACTACCTGACTACACATATAGAAGTAGGACTAGTCTACATGGTTACACATATAGAAGTAGGACTAGTCTACCTGATTACACATATAGAAGTAGGACTAGTCTACCTGATTACACATATAGAAGTAGGACTAGTCTACCTGGTTACATATATAGAAATAGGACTAGTCTACCTGGTTACACATATAAAAGTAGGACTAGTCTACCTGGTTACACATATAGAAGTAGGACTAGTCTACCTGACAACACATATAGAAGTACGACTAGTCTACCTGGTTACACATATAGAAGTAGGACTTGTCTACCTGATTACACATATAGAAGTAGGACTAGTCTACCTGGTTACACATATAGAAGTAGGACTAGTCTACCTGGCAACACATATAGAAGTATGACTAGTCTACCTGACAACACATATAGAAGTAGGACTAGTCTACCTGTTTACACATATAGAAGTAGGACTAGTCTACCTGGTTACACATATAGAAGTAGGACTAGTCTACCTGGTTACACATATAGAAGTAGGACTAGTCTACCTGGTTACACATATAGAAGTAGGACTAGTCTACCTGACAACACATATAGAAGTAGGACTAGTTACCTGCTTGACACCTCGAAGTAGTAGGACTGTCTACCTAGTTACACATATAGAAGTAGGACTAGTCTACCTGGTTACACATATAGAAGTAGGACTAATCTACCTGGTTACACATATGAAGTAGGATAGTCACCTATGACACATATAGAAGTAGGTATAGTTATACCGGTTACACAATAGAGTAGGATTAGTCAACCTGGACAACACATATAGAAGTACACATATAGAAGTAGGACTAGTTAACCTGATTACACATATAGAAGTAGGTTAGTCTAACCTGACAACCAAATATAGAATTTAGGGACTGGTCTACCTGACAACACATATAGAAGTAGGACTAGTTACCTGACAACAAAAGATAGAAGTAGGTGACTAAGTCTACCTGGTTACAATTATATAGAAGTTGTACTAGTCTACTGGTTTACACCATTAGAGTAGGAATAGTCTACCTGGTTACAATAAGAAGTAGAATGGTTACTGGCTCCACAATAGAAGTAGACTAGTATACATAGTTACACATACAGAGTAGGACTAGTCTGTCTGGTTACAATCTAGAAGTAGGATAGTCTACGGGTACACATATAGAAGTAGGACAGACTACCTGACTACCAATAAGAAGTAGGACTAGTCTACCTGGTTACACATATAGAAGTAGGACTGGTCTACCTG